>NC_037682.1:57893768-57977605 GCF_003255815.1 Theropithecus gelada
AAAAAAAAAAAAAAAAAAAAAAAGAAAAAAGAAAAGAAAAATAGTACCCTGAGAGCTCAGAGGAGTGAGAAGCTGCTTCTAGTTGAAAACAAATAAACTCACAGGGGAGCTCTGATGCACAGACATCTTTGAAGCTGCACCTTGAAGGAGGAGTAGGATTTTGTCAAGTGGAAATGGAATATGGGTAAAGAAAAATATTCCAGCTCAAGGAATCATCCTTATTAAAGGAAGGATCTTAAGGATGAAGACAAAAAAATATAGGGCATAAATCAGCTAAAGCAACAAAAGCATAGGGCATGTGATGAGGATTTATAAGGGAGAAGAATAGAAACATAACTTGAGATCAAACTATGGAAACTTAAAATGCCAGCCAAAAAAGTTTGGATATGATTGAGTAATAGAAAGCTGATTAATTAGATAAGCAGATTTGAACTATAATAGCATAAGAACAGCATGTAGGGGATGGGTTGTGAGGGGACGAATGCATGGACATATGAAATTCTGCATTAGTTTGAGAGACAACAAATGAAGGCTTGAACCAAGGCAATGTCCACAGAATGAAAAGGAAGGAATAGAAACAAGAAATGAGGATTGGGAGCCAATTAGATGAAAGGTTGTAAGGAAGAAGGAGGAGGAGAAGATAGTATCAAAGTTTTGAGCACTAGAGACTAAGAAAAGGGTGCACAACAATAATAAAATCAGAAGTGGGGACAGTTTTGCTGACCCAAGGAATTCTATTTGTAGCATATTGAGTTCTGAGGGAGACATCTAAGAAACCATCATAAAAAATCAGGTCTGAAGTTCAGAAATGTAGAGATGACATCTGAAACGGAGTGTATGAATGAAACTGGTCCAAGGGATCATAGAGAGAGAGCATATGAGGATGAAGGCTAGAACCTGGGAAATACCTGCACTTATAGAATAAAGCATGAGGTCAGCAAAAGAAGAGTAAAGGGCCAGAGGTGGCTCATGCTTGTAATCACAGCAATTTGGGAGGCCCAGGTGGGAGGATCGCTTGAGTCCAGGAGTTCAAGACCCAGCCTAGGCAACAAAGTGAGACTCCGTCTCACGAATAATTTCTTCAAAAAAATTAGCCGGGTGTGGTGGTGTGAGTCTGTGGTCTCAGCTACTCGAGAGGCTGAAGCAGGAGGACTGCCTGAGCCTGGGAAGTTGAGGTTGCAGTGAGCTGTGATCGTGCCACTGCACTCCACCCTGGGTGAGAGACTGAGGCCCTGCCTCAAAAATAAAATAAAAAGAAAGAAGAGTTAAGGAAAGAAAACCAATCATAGAATTTCAAGGTTAAGCAGGATCTAAAAGGAATCAAAAAGGCATCATGGAAGCAAAGAC
Source organism: Theropithecus gelada (assembly GCF_003255815.1). Classification (NCBI taxonomy): domain Eukaryota; kingdom Metazoa; phylum Chordata; class Mammalia; order Primates; family Cercopithecidae; genus Theropithecus; species Theropithecus gelada. Next base: position 57,895,116 of record NC_037682.1, read on the forward strand.
AGGAGAAGATTTCATGAAGAACAAAGAGTACATCAAGAAGAACCAGGAGGCTATGGTGTTTGCAGCTTCTAGAGGGAGGGGCTGTTGTGGTTAGCTGGCACAGCTAACCCTGACTCTCCTGGCTTTTCCTCCCAGCCAGGTGCAGTGAGCAGGATGTCACAGTCAGCGGGGCTGAGGGGGAGCTGCACTTCCCAGAAAGCCTCCACCTATATTATGAGAGCAAACAGTGAGTAACCCCCTTTGCACTCCTCCTCCTTACTCCCACCTCCAGTCTGGCTGTGCCCACTAATTGGACTGTGATAGTCATTTTCTGTCTAGAAATAACACCCTCTCCATGATCTGCCTACAGATGGTGTGTCTGGACCCTGCTGGTACCAGAGGAAATGCATGTGTTGCTCAGTTTTTCCCACCTAGATGTTGAGTCTTGTCACCACAATTACTTGTCAATGTATTCTTTAGAAGACAGACCCATCGGTGAGTGGATTTTCACAGTGTCAAATGGAAACTGGTGCCAAGTGGGCTTTATGAGGCCTCATTATCTTATGTCTGGCACTGAGCCATCCGTAAATGCCGCACTTTCTGACTTCAGCTTTGAGACTCAGAATTGCGAGTGGGAAGGAACCAAATATGAGCCTGGATGATGGCTGCAAGGTCACAGGGCAAATCTGCTTCCCATCAAACCAGGCTTCCTAGGCTCATTTGCCAGACCTGGTGTCCATGAGGAATAAACTCTAGATATAGTCAGGGCCTCTCAGGATCTCCAGACAGGTCACTGCTTTCCTAGCTGTGAAAATGACCTTTCCCTGCCTCATCAAGCTAAGAAGGGAAATACAAATAGACAACCATGAGAAGGAGACAGGTTACTTATAAGAAACAGAAATGGAATGGCGTTTCTGTGGTTTCTCAGCTGGAGGTGATGGACACATTTGGCAATGACTGAGAAGCATTTTTCAGTTATCACAAGTGCAGGAATTGTCACTGGTAGAGGCCAGGAATGCTACCAAATATCCTACAAAAGATGCAGGATAGCAAGAACACAAAGAAGGTTCTGGCTCAAAATGTCAACTGTGACAAGACTGAGAAACTTAGGATTGGACTCCTGAAATATCACGGCAAATTCAGTTCTTCTTAAATCACTGAAGGGGGACTATTTTCTAGATTCTGAACAAAGAATCTTTTTTTCTCATCCTGCAGGAAAATTTTGTGCAGAAAGCCTCCCTTCATCCATTCTTGTTGGCTCTAATTCTCTAAGGCTGAAATTCGTCTCTGATGCCACAGATTATGCAGCTGGGTTTAATCTTACCTATAAAGCTCTTAAACCAAACTACATTCCTGGTAAAACCATTTACTTTTAACTACGTACTATCCCCACCTTCTGTAGAAGCTTAGGCCCCATAGGAATTAGGTGAGAGGCACGGATGCCTCTCCCAGGGCTCAGCTGGCTCCACATGGGAGAGGGGCACAGGCCAACTAGGGAACAGGGGGCAGTCTCCCCCTCAACCCTGAGTTCACCCTGCTAGCTCATAGTGATTGCCATCCAAGCGAGTCAAGAGGGCCTGAAGAGTTCTGGAGAATCATGCACTATCTCTTTACTTGTTGGCAGTGTCTGAAAATGCAATTGGTATGCATCATTTTCAGGAGACAGGAGGGAGAGCAGTGAGAATTCTTCTTTATTTGAATGGTGCCATCTGTTTGGACGTTTTCTTATGTTTCAGATTCAGGTTGCAGTTACTTAACTGTCCTTTTTGAAGAAGGCCTCATACAGAGTCTAAACTATCCTGAAAACTACAGTGACATGGCTAACTGTGACTGGATTTTTCAAGCTCCCAAACATCACCTAATTAAGGTATTGACTTTGGCTGTACTTACTTAGCTATGGTAAATTCACAAAACAGCTAACATAAGCACCATGAGGTCAGAGGTTTTATCTGATTTATTCACTGCTGTATTTGCAGTACCTAGAACCTGGCATCTGACACACAAAGCTGTCAATAAATACTTGCTGAATGATGGATCCGCCCAGTTTCCCCTGCAACTACACATTTTTCCACTAGATGACACTGTGCTCTTTACTTTTTGTTTAAAAAAAAAAAAAGTGCTGCTTTAATCTTTGCATTGAATTAGCCGGGCACAGTGGCGGGCACCTGTAGTCCCAGCTACTCGGGAGGCTGAGGCAGGAGAATTGCTTGAACCTGGGAGACGGAGGTTGCAGTGAGCCGAGATTGTGCCACTGCACTCCAGCCTGGGCTACAAGAGTGAAACTCTAAAAAAAAAAAAAAAAAAAAAAAAGGAAATCTTTGTGTTGGTGACTTTCTTAGTCTATTCCAGAAACAAGCATTTCTTCCTTATTTATTAAACTGCTCACAAACACATTGTAAGTTATAGATAACAAAAGTCAAGGACAATCAGGCCAAAATCACCAAGCCTTTCAAGCAGAGAGGACAGAGCAAGCCTAGAGGAACCAGTGCAGATCAGGCTCAGGGAATCGCTGGTTTAAGAGGGTCTTAAGGTGTCCTGGAGTGGGCGGTGGAAGGCAAGGTGGAAGTCAATGTATGGAGGCCTTTGAATGTCTGGAAATGGAGTTTATTCCACATTTGATTAGCAGTGTTTGTGGTTACTTGTTTGTCCATTAAACACTAATGGATCATCTGCAGAGAGATATCATCAGGGAGGTAGAAGAAAGACTGCAGTCAGGGTGAGATTGGAATGAGGCGTTTTCTTACAGGTCTTTCTCTTAAAATAATAATTGAAAACAAGACAGTGTAAGATGGAGAGAAAGGAGAGTAGAAAATAAAGGGGAGAGGAGTGAGGGATGATGAGACCCCAGCGTTCTCATGTACTTAAGAGATGGAAAGAGCTCTGAGATGTGGGAGAACCAAATTGGTGTGTTCTTGTGACAGCCTGGAGAATGCAACCTTTAACTTAAAACACAAACCAAACAAAAAGATGTGACCAATTATTTGGATACCACACTAAGTTAGAACTTAAACAGATGAGAATTGAGGTGTCCAGTCCCCACCACACACCTCCATAAAAAGGGAGAATAATTAGACTGGAAATTGAACAATTGAGAGGAGTTTGGATTGGTGGTATCTGAAATATCATGTTAAGTCAGATGTTAATGGCAGAAAGAAGATCACACAGGTTTTATGAATGAGTGGGGAAAGATGATATGGAGGCAGTTGGTATAGATTTCTTTCTAAAAGTTCCTCAAACCTAAACAGAGTTGGGACAAAAATTTCAGCAGAATTAAGGAAAATTTGTTAGTGATGGAGGATAAAATTTAGGTTGTGAGCATGTTTCCAGGTGGAGGAAGAAGAGGAAATTTAGTTGAAAATCTGAAAATGCCAGAGCCAGAAGTGATTGAAAAATATCTCTTCAATAAATAAAGGTTGAGTGTTGTGCATCAGTGAAGTGATGTTCTCATACCCTGCCAGTGACAGCGTCATTTTGCAGAACTCATCTAAGATAGTAATTTGGAAATTGGTGTTACAAGTCATAGCAATATGCTCATCATTTGACTTGGAGAGAAAAGGGCCCCTTCCCAGAAAGTATCCCAGTAAGGGTTTAATAAATGTTTGAACGAATCCTATTTCTGATACATGTCCCCCTCCCCAAGCCTACCTTCACCATTAGTAATTATTTGCCTCCAGTTTTGTTTTATCCACACAGTCCTTTCTGCATCTCACTCAGAGTCCGGGTCCCATTGAATCCCCACCAAACTATGTGTTAAAACTGGAACTCCTATTTCATCTGCCCTCTCTCCCAGCACTCTTCACTTCAAATTCAATTGGCTAGTGCTCACTAAACTGCTCCAAGATCACTCTTTATTGTTTCTTTGTTTCTCCTTCACACTGTTCCTTCTGTCTAGATAGTTCTCCCTTTTCCTGACACAAAACAAGTGTCTCATGCAGGGAATTATACAAGAGAAGAAAAAAAGTAAATGCATAAAGATATTCACTGCCAAGTTTTTAAGATAGCAAAAAATGTAGGTGTCAAGGATAGAGATAAATGAAATATTATGCTACCAATAAGCATCACGATTACAGAAACTATGAGAAAAAGTTCGTCATTATTTATTCTTGGTGAACCTAGGTTGATTCCAGGTGATCACCTTTGTTTTCTAGGTCATTACTCATCAGAGCCTAATAATCTACTTGAGAATTTTGCTGAGGTTTACATTTAGGCTTAGTATCCAAAATCAACTCTCTCTAACTCATACAAGGATTTCCTTTTTCATGCACATTCATGAGGATTGCTACATTTGACTCTGAGCCCACTTATGCAAATGCTTTCAGTAGCTCAGATGATACTTTGTTTTATATCAGCAATTAGACTCACTCATATCTGTGCCTTATCAGAATTTTGCTGTGAGGCATGGAAATTTAGTGGCAACAGGACAGAGTAGGTGAGAAGAATAGCCAGATATATCCTGCTGGGTAGAAAGACATGGTCTCCAAGGGGCACAACAAATTTTAGTCTTGATTCAGGAGAACTAGGGGCTCAAGATGAAACATCAGGAACCAGGTGAACAACACTAAGATGTCCAGAGAAGCAGTTTTGTGTATATGCAATTAGTTGAGTGTCTAGTTGCTTCCAGGGAAAAAAATCCCCATGCGGTAGCTCTTTTAATCTCTTAGAGTCGCTAGGAAGCTAAAATATTTGCAGTTTCCTGCCCTTTGATTCAGGCCATATCTGGTAGCTATTTCAAAAAGTTAGAGAGCCTGTGATATAGAATCCTTTTGTTGATAATCTGACCCACTCCTGAATACCCCATTAACTTTCTCATCTAAGGTCTTACTCTAGAACAAGTTGAGCAATTCAAATTTCTCTGCTGAATCAAAGTCAAGTAATTCATTCAGATTGTTTACTCTGCATGTAACTTCGCATCTTCTCAGCTTTCATTTCAGAGTCTGGAAATAGAAGAAAGTGGAGACTGCACTTCCGACTATGTGACAGTGCACAGTGATGTAGAAAGGAAGAAGGAAATAGGTTAGGTTTGTGGCCCCTGAGCCTCAGCTCGCTCTGGTTTGCGTTTGGACCCAGTCTTGAGATGGGAACGAAAAGGAGACGGATCAATCTTCCTTCATCTTCCTGTACCACCTCCACCCCTCCCTGTGGTCTCACCATCACTCCTTTGTGTTCTTCATTATGGGGGCAGCAATAGAAAGAGGGAGAATCAAAGAACCACTGAAACAGAAATGTGAAAGGCCCATGAGGAAACTAGGAGTCAGAAGGGGGAAGTTCCATTGAAACAAGTCCTGAGGCTAGAACCAGTTCCCTTAACATCATTGAGTATGGGAGTGTTCGGGAGAGAAAACCAAATTGAAATGTCTTGGTGTTAATTACCTGTTTAAGGAGTGAGCCGCCTTCATTTTGAAAATGAATTGTGAAAAGCGTATTTCTCAACAATTACCTGAAGGACAATTTTCTATTTTCTTCTCTCCAATGCCATGGATATCTGCTGGGTGCTGGACAATGTCTTGCCTGGGCTGGCCTTCAACAAGCTCGGGTGTGTGGCTATGATGTCCCCACCCCTGTGCTGAGCCCCTCCAGCATCATGCTCATCAGCTTCCAATCGGATGAAAATAGGACCTTCAGGGGCTTTCAGGCTACAGTCTCCTTCATTCCTAAAGCAGGTAAGAAGATAGAGTCACCAACTCTTTGGTTCCCAGTTCTAATCCTTGTGATATGAATTAGAGGGCAGTCTTTAGAGCCCAACACGGAGACAGTCAATTCTCACTATCTTCAATAATTACATCCTATCAAGCCACCATGGACACTGAACAAGAGAATACTCAGCCATCGCTCCTAGGAAATGTACAGGGTTAGGTGCCTGCAAGGTACATTTTCATCAGCTGATCAGTACATAAACTTGTTTTATGTGTGTTTCTGTTTAAAGATATCTTATTTAATATATATTGTTGGTTCATTACAATGAATTCATGGCCATTAAATTCATGACCAACAGCACTGTGACTCATGTCTGAACAAAGCTTAGATCTAACACGTGTGTTTTCTATGTGAGGCACATCACAGACTTTTGCACTTAGAAACACTAGATGGCACTTCAGCACTATGCTTGGGGCCATTTTAAACATTGAGGTCACCAATAAAAAGAACAGACTTGAAAAAAAAAAGTGCTACTAAATAGACCATGAAAAGGACACTTGTTTATAGGATGAGGGCTGAAGCAAAAAGGCAAAACATTGCCTTGTTTTACCTCATCTGGAAACATGTGTGTCTAACAACGTGTATTTTTTGTCACTCTTCACAAGCCTATGAATGATCCTGAGAACAACATAAGTATCACTTCTGGAGCTGTAAATAATTTTTAGTGAGTAGGTGAATTCACATATATGGAGTTCACAAAGAACGAGTGACTGTATGTCTGAATCCTGGCCAATCATTACTAGATGTGTAATCTTAAGAAAGAGACATCTAAGACTCATTTATTTCAACCCTACTAAGGGAAAACAATGCATCCCTAATAAGAATGCAGTGAGGATTAAATCAAGTAAGATACACTTGGCCACAAGCAAGTGTGTAATACATAACAGAGACATAGAAATATGAAGTATCTTCACCAGTTCCAGACCCTGGACATCTGAACTACCTAACCAGCTTCCTTATACATTCTCACGCCCATGATTCTTCTTTCCAAACCCCACAAAGTCAGTTACCTGCTTTCCAAGTTGTTCATTCTTGTCAGTATTAAGCAGCTGCAGATGGCAAAGCCAAGTTAGAGTTAAAATGTCCCACTCTTCATTTGAAATACCTACAGAGTCTAGCTGACTGAGGTGCCCCAGAATTCTAACAATAGCGTCATAAATCATTTTCTGATAAATCTTCAACCCTGGCCATCTTTGTGGGAGCTGAGTAATTGTATCATACTTATACCCAATATACCCAGATTTAAACATCTCCGTATCAGAGGATGAATCAATGTTTCTGGAGACATGAGATGTGCCAAATGGACAAACCAATGTTTCTGGTAAGCTGTTTTGGGTACCAAGTGATACACACAGAGTATAATCCAGGGTTCAACTGGAGAAGCAGGTGATATAGATTTAATTACATCTTCCTCTAAAATATACTGGAGTCCTAACCTCCAGTACCCCAGAATGTGACCTTATTTAGAGACAGGGTTGTTACAGAGTTAATCAGTTAAAATGAGGTTATTAGCCTGGGCCCTAATCCAATATGACTAGTGTCCTTATTAAAAGGAGAAAATTGGAAGCAGAGAGACAAACACACACAGGGAGAAGATTGTGTAATGATGAAGGCAGAGGTTGGGGTAATACATCATCTACAGGCCAAGGGGCACCAGTAACTGCCAGTAAACCACCAGAAGCTAGAGGAGAGGCTTGGAGCAGACTCCTCATCAGAGCCCTCAGACAGAGTCAACCCTGCCGACACCTTGATCTTGGACTTCTAGCCTCCAGAATTATGAGACAATAAATTTCTGTTGTTCTAAGCCACCTAGTTTGTGATACTTTGTCATGGCAGCCCTAACAAACTGATACACCAGAATTGGCTTACGCAATTCTGGGGGCTGACTAAGCAGGTAAATCTACAGGCCAGGCGGTCAGAAAGGGAAAATCATAGAAACACTGGAATTCCACAGCATAGGCTGAAGCTGTTCTTCACAGGCAGAATTTCTTCTCTCTTTTGGGGAAGCCTCAGCCCTGCTTTTAGGGCCTTCAAACTAATCAAGTCAGGTTCACCCAGATTATTCAAGATGATCTTCTTTACCTAGAGTCAAATGATTAGGAACTTTACTTACTTCTGCAAAATTTCGTTACAGCAACAATTAGATTAGTGTCTGATTTAATAACTGTGGGTTGTCACCTAGCCAAGCTGACATATCAAAAAAGCCATCACATGGAGCTTCATGGTATGTGGTCATTGTCCCTTTTGCTCAAAGCAACACTGGAATATTTCCAGTCACCAGAATACAAGTTTCCATCTCAAGTGAATAATTTAGTGGCAATGACTACTTTCTGTGCCAAATTGTGGTCTCATTCACAAGATCCCACCTCTGAAAAATAGCAAGTATATCACTATGTTCTAGTGCCAATGAGCATCGAGAAGTTCTGAGCTTTCCGTGTTCCTTGTTTGTCCATGACATCTATTGGCATATATGAGTGACATCTTGTCCCATGTGGAAAACACAGTTGTGAGGAGAGCAGGCAGAAGATGAGGTGGGGAAACTTTTATAGTTTGCCATTTTGATACTTTATCAGGAGAAAAGTCAAGCCCTTTATTTTTTATTTTTATTTTTATAAATTTTCTGACACATAGGACACAGAATAATAGAGAGAGTGGAGAATGAAAATTCCTTTTCCCGAGAAGGGATAAAAGCAGTTGGACTCTTTTTGTTCTGGCTTCTATGACAATGACCTCATAATGCATGGAAGCCCCGGGTAGAAAAATTTTTGTGAAGTGTGGCTGCAGTGATTCCTTCTCTTGGCCACCAGAGGGTACATTCAGCAAAGTCATTGCAAAGCACAGTATTTCCAAAGACCAAAAAAGAGAACTATCATAGCAGTAGCACATTTGAGGAGGGTGTGAGAGGTTGAAGATGAATTTAGTGTGTGCCTGTCAATTTACCTGTGGAATATCCAGCTGCAGATGTCCAGGAATTAAGAATCAAGCCTGGGATGGGGTGGTCTGGGAAGTAGCAGATAAAGGTGAGAGTTGCAACCCAAAAGAACCTATTTTTAGAGGAAAAAGAGAAAAGGGAAGACAGAAGAACCAAAGAAAGAGGCCGAAAGGAGCCTGGCATAAGGGGAGGAGGAGAACCAGGACAGACATGGCAGCTGTGGGGAAAGAGATTAGGTTTTGCTGTGGACTGAATGTTTGTACCCCTACCAAATTCATGTGTTGAAGCTTGATCTCCAATGTGATGATATTTGGAGTGGGTCCTTAGGGAGATAATTAGGTTCTGAGGGTGGAGCCCTCATGGATGGGATTAGTTCTTTTATAAGAAGAGATGCACGAGAGCGTGCTTCCTCTCTTTCTGCTCTCCCCCATGTGAGGATAAAACAAGAAGACAGACATCTTCAAACCAGGAAGGGGGCCCTCGCCAGACACTGGATCTGCCAATACCTTGATCTTGGACTTGGCAGTCTCCAGAACTTTGTGAAATAAATTTCTTGTTTAAACCAACAAGTCAATGGTATATTTGTTATAGCAGCCCAAGCAAAGACAGGGGAGAGAGGCATCAATAATGAAAAATGTTGGACAGAATCTAGTAATATAACAGTGGGAAAAGAGGCCTTTGGATTTGGCCATTGGGATGTTTTAGGTAACCTCAGTGAGTCGGAATTCCACGGTCTGATTGCTAAAGATGGAGAGTGAATAGGAGGTGAGAAAGAGGCTCCCTGGAGGTAGTTTTCACTTTCATAAAGAAAGGTCTCCAAGTGTTGTTCTGAGTCTCTGGCCTCTGTTGCCTGAAGCTCTCAGGTTTCAGGAGTCACAGGGTCATAGAGGCAGTTCCGATACACTAGCATAATCCCAGTAACAATTTATTTCTCAGCCTTAGCCTTCAATTTTCTCAAAATTATGTCTTAGGCTTTATTATTATTATTCTTCCCACAGCCATCGCTTCTTACAAATAATGTTTTGGGTAACATCATATTTTTTGACAATTTGCACAGAAATATCACATACCTTTTAGGCCACATGGTGGAATCACCTTTCTTTTCATCTGTATGAATAAAATGCCCTAAAATATATCCCCTGAAAATATATTCTTTTTTTTTCGGGGGCGGAGGGGGGATCTTTATGACCTTAACAGAGATTCCTTGCCTTTAAGGTAGAAAGAAGTCTAACAAGCTACAGCAGCTTAAAATCCCCACCTTTGCATCAGAAGCATGCCAGAAGTATGCTGTGTTTCTCTCCAGAAATTCTAAACAAGCATAGCAGATGCGGGCAACGATTCCCGCTGGGTGAGCGCTCCAGCCGCCATCTTTCTGCTCTCCACAGGACACTTGGGGGCTGGGAGTGTCACTTTGTGGTTTGATGAAACAGCCTCTGGGTGGAGCTGCTGTGACAACTTATTTAAAATCTTCAGGATGCTCAGGGACACACTATAGACAATTTTAAGAACCTTCTTCTCAGAATTGAATGGTCTGTTCTAAAAAAAGCTTTCTGTGAATTTTTGGAAATGTTCCACTCTCTGATATGAAGTAAGGGAAAGGGTCCTTCTTTCATAGTTTCAGGATTTTGATTTCCTTTCTTCCTGCAGATACTTTATAGATTGGGATCAGGCTCAGTATAGACAAATTCATTTGTGAGAATGATGGTGCTTCTTTTTCTCTGTTGTTTTTAATAATTTTAAAAATCTATTAAACAACAAATGTCTGTCATTTTTAATAATTTAAAGTATGTAGTACTTGCTTGTTCATCATGAAAGAATGGCAACTAACATACATTAAGTGATAATTACTGTTATGGGTACTCTACAACTCATTTTTAAATCAAAACTTATATAAAATTAATAATAGCATTAATGTATAATTCATTATATGCCAGGCTTCATTCTAAATGTTTCATATGAATTAACTAATAAAATCATCATATGACCCTAAGAAGAAAGAATCATCGTCATCATCATACCCATTTTAAAGATGGAGAAACCAAGACCTGGAAATGTTCAGTAATAGTCCCCAGCCAGATCATTTGTAAACTGGTGGAGCAGGACTTCATACCTCAGCAACCTTCTACCAGAGTTTGGCGCAGTGCTATGCTACCTCTCAGGTGGGCATATTTGGGTAGAAATATAATTGCCTTTATAACACCCAAGTTCCACTTATTCCTGTGCCAACCTGTCATGAAGGGTCTCAGCTCTTGCAAAATGCCCTTCCAATGTCCTGTAGCCCTCAAGGGGTATCTCACGTAGCTGGGTACAAGTATGCTCTCATAGGGCGGTGTGGTTCTTCTCCCTCCCACTCTGTGTCTACCAGGAACAGCATGTCCCTGCTCAGCCTCCAGCCCTCCTGGGGGACCCTGCCACCTGACTTCTCTGTGTGCCCCCACTCTCCTACCAGCTCCTCCACCAAGTCACTGGAAACCCAGCAGTGTCAAGACTCTCATGTTTCTTGTAAAGTGAGAAAGAATGTTTCTCCTCCATGAGAATTTCTTGAGTCCCAGTGTTTAAAGCAGACTTTAATGAAACTATTTTTTCAGTTTTGACTTAAAGACCTCAGTCTGGCTTTCCTTGAGATAAGTCTGGCAAGCTCAAGAGAGGGAGACAAATGCAAGAGGGAGACAAACACAAGAGACAGACACCACGATGTTCTCAGAATTTCCCCCTTAAGATGCTAAGATTTCATTGTCTCCCCAGACTCTCTGTGCCTGGATCACTGTTCCCTCAACCTAAGTTCCTCCTCAGGAAGCTCCTCAGCACTAAACAAATAGACTTTTGCTGATTCCATCCCACCAGTTCATACATCACTGGATATGTCTGAAATCTGCTTAGACTAAAACCGAGACTGCCCATCACACAAGAGAATCAAATATGTCTTATAAATAGACCATACGCCTCATTTGTTGGGGCTAATTTGTAGTTACACTTAAGAAGCTAGGGACAAGATGAAAAAGAAATGTGCTCTAATATACCTTACCAAAGCTGGATTTAAGAACCATTATATATATATATATATATATATACACACACATATACACACACACACACACACACACACACATATATGTGTATATATATTTGAGGGCAGGCAGCTGGCTTCCCAGGCAGAGTGTCCCAAGGTGCTCTTCAGGGTCCAGGTCCTCAGCAATGTTGGCCCAGAAACTCAACCATGTCAAGATGCTCACAGGGACGAGGCTCACAAGAAATGAGTTCCCGACTCAACAAGAGGCTATGCAAACACGAAGTCCGGTATGTGAATGTGTGAGAAGGGCTATTTCTTTCCAGTAAATAGAATATATGTAGCATGAGATCCATACCTCCACTTCTCCTAACTTCTGCTGACAAAGTGTTTTGATGGTCAAGAAAGGTCAGACATTATCCTCAAGGGCATCTCATCCAGGCATCCAGGTATAGAACAGGTCTGCTGACAAAGGATTCTGCAGTGAGAAAAACAGACAACAGTTTAGTGGGGATGAGGAAGCAGATAATAAGCAAAGAAGTAATATATATATTTTTAAATATTTTATATATATAAATATACATATATAAGAATGCCAGATGGCAATAAATGATACTGAGAAAAATAAATCAGGAATAGGGGATAGTGAATGCAGGTGGGCAGGGTATTGCAATTGTAAAAAAAAAATATGGTCAGAGAAGAGCTGATAAAGAGACATCTGAGAAAAGGCCTGAAGGAGTTGAAGGCAAAGGCTATGCAGATAATAGGGGTTAGAGAATTCCAGGCAAAGGAATGAAAGGCAAGTGCGAAAGACCTGAGGTAAGAGCATGCCTGATATATATGAAAGCCAGCCAGGAGGTCAGTTACGTCTGGAGAGTCATGAGCATGGGGATATCAGAGAAGGTAGGTGGGAGGGCAGCTTGTGTAGGATGTTATGGGCTAAGGTAAAATTATTGGCTTTTACTCTAAGTGGAATGGGATGACATCAAATGGAGTAAGGGGACCTAAAATCATTTTAACAAGATCACTGTTTCTATTGTATTGAAATTAGACTGCAGGAGAGGGAAAGGGAGGAAGCAGAGAGATCAGTTAGGAGACTATTGCAATAATCAACGTAAGATACTGAGATCTGAATGCTAACGGTGGAAGTGGTAAGTCAGATTCTGGACATATTTTCAAGAACAAACCAACAGGATCCCCTGATATATTGGATGTGAGGTGTGAAAGAGAGACATCAAAAGTGACCCTGGGGCTTCTGGCCTGATCAACTGGAAGTATGACATAGACCAAGGTATCAGAATTCGGGGTCGGGGCGGGTGGGGGGCGATAGAGACCAGGAGTTAGTATTTGATCATGCCAAGTTTGATTCGCCTGTTCATTGAAAAGGATATACCAAGTGGGCAGTTGGATATATGAATGTGGAGTTCAGAGGACTGACCCATCCTGGATACGAAAACTTCAAAACTATGAGCATATTGTTGATATTTAAACCCAGGATGCAGGACAAGATCACCAAAGGAGCTGTCTGTGATTTGAGCCCTGGGACACTCCAACATTTCCAGGGGTTGGAAATGAGGAGAATTGACTGAGAATTGACCATTACATTAAATTTAGCAATGTGAGGATATTGGTGATTGCAACATGGGTGGTTTCAAAGGAGTGGTGAGAGTAAAAGCTTTTTTGGAGTAGACTTTAGAGAGAATGTGATGGGAAAAAATAGAGATCACAAGTGTAGACAATTCTTTCAAGGAATCTTATCATAACTAGGAACGTGGAAGTGTGTTAGCACCTGGATGGGGATAAGGAAGTAAAGAGAAGATATTTTGTCATTTAAAACATGGCAGAAATTACAGCACATATGTCTATTAATAAGAATTATCAAATGGAGAGAAGGAACTGATCATAAGGGGCAAAGAGAAAAGAACTGCTGGGGCAATGTTCTTGAGCACTGAGAGGAAAAGAGTGCTAGGACACAAAAGGAGCATGTAGTCAGATGGGAACAGTAACTGGAGGAAATGCAGAGGAAAAATGTATGTTTTCTACATCTCTGTACTTTCTCAATTTTCTTCCACTGGCTCTTAATCAAACTGCAGGCTGTGCAAAGCTGACACCTCAATACCAATGACCCAGTCATAGCCCTTCCTCCAAAAGCATCACTTAACATCTCCGGGCCTCAGCTTTACCAGCTGAAAATGGGGAGCTTCTTTCAATTTGAAATCATAAATTTAAATTTTCATGACATTAAAATAAAAATGTTATTTATGCATTTGCTGGCCCACAGGTTGCTGTGGTGTGGGGGAAGAACACTAGGCTGGATTTAGGAACATGGGCTTACGTCCCGGCTTCGCTACTGTCGAGCGATGTGATCTTTGAGAAGGCAGAGAATCTTTCTGAGATTTTTTTTTCTCCAAACTAAATTGTTTGTAAAAAGATTATAACAATTTCAGAAAGATGTTTCATTGTTATGCTTTATAAACTATACAGCTTTATGAAAATGAAGGCTTTAGAACGCCTAGAATGGAGACTTTAGCCCAATTTGTTCTATTTTCACTTGTTTCACTTTTTAAAACAGAAATTGTCATCACAAACAAAACTCTTCTCTGAAAAGCTCCTGCTTTTGTCCCCATAAAAGAAAAGGAAGCAGAGGCTGGGGCAAATTTGTGAAAAACCAAAGTCCTGGTCATGTTTAAGTAGGAGTCTGGAATGCGTCCCTTCATTTCTCTTTTTTTTTTTTTTTTTTTGACATTTTCCCCTTCTCCCCGTCATGGAAGCCAGCTTTTCTCCTATTACAAATCTGAAGCTCCCAGGCCCAGGCTTGCTCATGCAGGGGGAATTCTCCACTGGAAACTGCCTCACTTACTCCTGGTTGTCTCCAAGCTGTGAACTCACAAGCAATTCATTCTAGAGGCTCTAAACCATTCCCTGCCACAATAGATGCTGTTTATAAAGAGTTGAAACAACTGCTGTAAATATTGGTGAAGTAATTGACTAGCATCATTAGCACAGCTCTGTACACATAGCTAGGTGTGGAAGGTTCTACAGGAATAGGACCCTGAAAGTTGTTCTGTTGACTCTTCACAACCACACCATTTCTAGCAAATTCTGACCACTCCAGATTCTCAAGACTCTTGCTTGTATGCAGTCTTACCCTGTCATGCCCACGTTAGCCCCACACTGCCAGGAGTGCACAAGGTTTTCCATGGGCACATTTATGTTGCATAAGTAATGGTTGAAGATATTCCAGAAAGCAAAATATTGCCATTGCTTTATGCCTGTCTATAGTGCTCCTTAGAGAATTCTGAACAGGTAGCATTAACATGCTTGGCATGTTAAAATCCTTGAAAAGGGAAGCTAATGAAACTCTGATTTAAGAAATATTCTGCATTGGTCAGCATTGAGTGTCTGAGTGGGCTGGGTGCTCCATCAGTGGTCCCTCATGAAGCTCAGCCCAGTCAACTGTACTAGTCCGCTGAGCCTCTTTGTTCAGGATGACATTTTAGCAAAATGCACAAAGGATGGGCCAGCGCCAGGGTGAAGAGGAAGAGATGGAGTGGGTGGGCTGCTTACAAGCTCTGGCAAAGACAATGAGCTGAAGATGTGACTGGGTAGCAGGGGGCACATTGGAAAAGAGGCCCACAATCAAAGCAAACAGAACATCAGAACAGGGGGGCTCCTCCCTTGGGGGACTTCTGATCCAAGCCTTAGGAGATTTTTTAATACAGTAAATTCAAGTATAAATAAAAAAGCCCTATGAGACAAAAGCAATCATTCATTTATTGTATTAGTTTCCTATTGCTACTGCAACAAATTACTACAAATTTGGTGGCTTAAAGCAACACAAATCTGGTCTATTACAGTTCTGGAAGCAAGAAGTATGAAATAGTTTCACAGGGCTAAAGTCAATGCATCAACAGGGCTGATTCCTTCCAGAGTCTCTGAGGGGAAAATCCATTTCTTTGCCTTTCAGCCTCTAGTGGTTGCCTGTATCCCTTGGCATGTGGCCCCTTCCCCCATCTTCAAAGTTCATTACGCCAATCAATCGCTGCTTCTGTTATGGCACTGCCTTCTCCCCTGACTCTCTTCTCCTGTGTCTCTCCTATAAAGACCCTTGTGATCACCTCAGGCCCACCCGGATAATTCAGGAGAGCCTCTCTGTCTCAAGATCTTTAAATTAATCACAGTTTGAGAGTCAGAAAAAAAAAAAAAAGTGTTTGTCCTGTTCTTTCTCTCAATGATCAACACTTCTGTGACCCTAGATTTGTGGAAATTTTTCCCCACACACCACGTGAGCCATTCTCCAGTAAACACTGGCTGAGAGTTCTCTAATTCAATTCATTTCTGACATCGTCTACTTGGAAGTAGCCTAAGAGACCACACATTGAGGGTTCAGTCCCTAAGACTGCCACCCACCCCAGATGCCAGTCTCAAGGCTGGGCTTCCAGAATTTCTGACTGATTGGCTATGAAGTGGGGTTCCCATGACTCCCTACTCAAATTAGATTAATTTGCTGGAGTTGCTCATAGAACTCAGGGAATCAAGCTAGTTATGTTGATCATTTTATAATAAAGGATATTCCAAAGAATACAGTTGAACAGCCAGATGGAAAAGACGCACAGGGCAAGGCATATGGGAAGGGTCATGGAGCTCCCATGCCTTCTCCTGGCACACTGTGCTCTAGGGACTTCCACATGTTCAGCTATCCAGAACCTCCCTGAACTCAGCCCTTTGAGGTATTTATGGAAACTTTGTTATGTACGCATAATTGGTTAAATTATTGACCACGGGTGAGCGATTCATCTTTCAGTCCCTTTCCCCTCCCTGGAGGTTGGAGGGTGGGAGGCTGAAGGTTCCATCCAACCTTCTGTATTAGTCCATTTTCATATTGCTATAAAGAACATCCCGGAGACTGGATAATTTATAAAGGAAAGAGGTTTAATTGACTCACAGTTTTACATGGCTGGGGAGGCCTCAGGAAACTTACAATCATGTCAGAGGGTGAAGGGGAAGCAAGCATCTTCTTCACAAGGCAGCAGGAGAGAGAGAATGAGGGAAGAACTTCCAAACACCTATGAAACCATCAGATCTGGTGAGAACTCACTCACTATTACGAGAACAGTATGGGGAAACTGCCCCTTAATCCAATCACCTACCTCCCTCTTTCCCTCTACACATGGAGATTATAATTCAAGATGATGAGATTTGGGTGGGGATACAGAGCCAAACCATATCACCCTCTAAACATGAGGCTGGTTTCCTTGGCAACCAGCACCCATCAGGAGGCTATTCAGGAGCCCCTAACAATCAGTCAACTCATTATCATACAAAAAGATCCATATCACTTGGGAGATTCCAAGGATTTTGGTTGTCGTATGCCAGGAAACTGGGAGGAAGATCAAATATATATTTTACAATATCATGCACAGCTACAAAGTCCCTTTTGTCATAAAGGGTAGCATTCATAGGTTGTGGGCATATCTGGGGTGCCATTATTCAGTCTGCCCCAATTTAGGTTTAACAGCTAGGACCTAAGAAATGGTCATTTATATAGAGAGTAAAATGGAAATAAATTATTTTCAAGATTAAACATCTAATGAAAAGTTCACAGCTGCCTGGAAACTGTTTTGGGAGCAAATATTCATTTAAAGAAATTTTTGCCTTTTATTTTAGATTCAGAGGGTGCATGCATAGGTTTGCTACGTGCATATTACTGCACAATGCTGAGGTTTGGGATACAAATGATCGTGTGACCTAGGTAATGAGAATATTAGCCAATAGGTAATTTTTCAGCCCATGCCTCCCTCCCTTCCTCCCCGTTCTAGTAGTCCCCAGTGGCTACTGCTCCCATCTTTATGTCCATGTGTATTCAATGCTTAGCTCCCACTTAGAAGTGAGAACATGCTGTATTAAGTTTTCTGTTTCTGTGGTAATTCACTTAGGATAATGGCCTCCAGCTGCACCCACATTGCTGCAAAGAACATGATTTTGTTTTTTTTATGACTATGTAGTATTCCATGGTGTATCTGTACCACATTTTCTTTTTCCAATCCACCATTGATGGGCACCTAAGTTGATTCCATGTCTTTGCTATTCTGAACAGTGCTTTGATGAACATGTAAGTGCATGTGTCTTTTTGGTAGAATGATTTATTTGCCTTTGGGGATATATCCAGTAATGGGATTGCTGAGTCAAATTGTAGTTCTGTTTTCAGTTCTTTGAGAAATCTCCAAACTGCTTTCCACAGTGGCTGAGCTAATTTACATTCCCACCAACAGTGTATGTGTTCTTTTTTCTTGACAGCCTCACCAACATCTGTTATTTTTTGACTTTTTAGTAATAGCCATTCTGATTGGTACAAGATGGTATCTCATTGTGGTTTTTATTTGCCTACCTCTGATGATTAGTGATGGTGAGCACTTTTCCATATGGCAATCACTCATTGACCAATGACTTGGGCAGGACTTCGGTTCCCCCAGAGGATACTCAGTAATGAAGGAGGCCTCGCTCCTGCACAGGAAGAGCTGAATCTTTGGGAGTGGAGTCTCACAGATGTTCAAACAGTGACAACAGAGATTCATCTTGTTTTGTTTTTCTTTTCCTTAGCAAATGCATACTGAGAGCCTACTCTTGCCAGGCCCTATTATAAACCTGGAGATTTAGAGACATGAGACTTGTGCTCATGGTTTATTTCAGGGAATTAGTAGAAAATGAGCCAAAATCCAGGCAGCACATGAGCATGTGAGGGACACATTTACAGTGTTTAGGAGTTAGGAGAAGAGAGGGGAATCACTGCCCTTTCAAGATTACCAGGAGACCATATAAACGCCTTTTATCCTGCTCCAAGAATGAATAAAGAGAATGTGCTTGCTATCTGCCTCTCTAATAACAAGAGGGAACAGGCAGAGAAAATAAGAAGGAAGAATGAAGGGTAGAAACAAACTACTAAGAAAACCACAGGAAAAGGTGAGGTGCCTCTGGATTTCAAAGCCAAAAGTAAAGGTTTTTGACAGAGTCAAAGGGAGAAAACAATGCTTGTTCATTCATTCACACATGCAATAACTATTGAGCATCTACCAATTGCCAGACACTGTTCTAGGGATATAGCAGTAGCTAAAATAGACAAAGTACCTCCCATCGTCATGAAGCTTACTGATATGGTTTGGCTGTGTCCTCATCCAAATCTCAACTCGTAGTTCCCATAATCTCCATGTATTGTGGGAGGGAACCAGTGGGAGATGGTTGAATCAGGAATCATGGGGGCAATTACCCTTAGGCTGTTCTCGTGATAGTGAGTGAGTTCTTACAAGATCTGATGGTTTTATAGGGGGCTTTTCCCCTTTTGCTCAGCACTTCTCCTTCCTGCTACCATGTGAAGAAGGATGTGTTTGCTTCCCCTTTTGCCATGATTGTAAGTTTCCTGAGGCCGCCCCAGCCAGGCTGAACTGTGAGTCAATGGAAACCTTTTTCCTTTGTAAATTAGCCAGTCTTGGGTATGTCCTTATGGCAGCATGAGAATGGACTAATACACTTACAATCTATGTTACAAATAAGTAAAATATGTTGTATAGGTAAAAAAGTATATGATCTGGTGCTATGTCTTACGGAGACAAATTAAGCAAGGAAGGGAACAGAGTGCGATGGAAAGGATTGTTCCTCTCCTAGGTGAAGAAGTATATATGGAGCATCTATCATGTGTGCTAAATGCTGTAGGGCAGAGATGAATTCATTCATTTGTTCATTAAATATTCATTGAATGTTGTCTTTGTGACAGTCAGTGTGCTAAACCCTGGGAAAACAAGGTGTCTGCCATAAAGGAACTTCCAGACTATTGTGAAAGTCAGTCATTTAATAATGCACTATTCAAATGTACAATTACAAACTAAAGTAAAAGCTATGAATAGGACCGGGTGTGGTGGCTCACACTTAAAATCTCAGGACTTTAGGAGGCCAAGGAGGAAAGATCCCTTGAGGCTAGGAGTTCCAGGCTGTACTGTGCAATGACCATGCTTGTGAATAGCCATTGCTCTCCACCCTGGGCAACAAAGCGGGACCCTTACCTCTACAAAAAATACAAAAATCACCCAGGTATATGGCAACAGTCCTTGCTACTCAGAGGCTGAGACGGGAGGCTAGCTTGAGCTGGGGAGTTCAAGGTTGTAGTGATCTATGATCATGCCATTGTGCTCCAGCCTGGGCAACAGAGTGAGACTTTGTCTCTGAAAAAAGAAAAAGGCTATGAATAGAATAGTTAAAGTAAAAGAAAAATTAAATTTAACAGAGTTTCATTGAGCAAAAAACAAGTTATGAATCAGGCAACTCTAAGAACCAGAATAAGTTCAGAGCAACTCTGGGGCTGCCACATGGTTGCATAATACTTATGGACAGAAACAGGAAAGTGATGTACAGAAAATGTAAGTGAAGTACAGAAACAGCGGGATTGATTACAGCTTACCATTTGCCTTATTTGAACACAGTCTGAACAGTTGGCTGCCTATAATGGGCTGAAACTCCATGATTGGTACAATAGTCGGTTACAGTTCACTATGTACGAAGAAACTTTTAGGGTGAACCTAAAATATGTAAGGAGGCAGCTTTAAGTTAAACTTAATTTGACAGACAAATTAAGTTACAAACATTACAAGTTAAATTATGTTAAAACATTAATATGTACATGTACTTAAGTTGGGGGATCACAGAAGCATCTCCAAGGGAGTGACATCTGACCCGAGATCCAAAGAATGTATAAGAATGAAAGACATAAACACTTGTTATAAACTACTGTAACTAAAACAGTGTGGTATTGTGACATGGTTAGGCAACTAAATGATGTAAGAGAAATGGGAGGCCAGAGCTACACTCACACACTTATGAAAACTGACATAGCACAGGGGTAGCAGATCAGTTGCAGGTCAGTGGCCAGGTGTGAGCAATTCAATAAATGTTACTGAAAAAAACACATTAGCCACATGGAAAAATGAAATTGTATCCCTGCCTCACATCCTACACAGAAATCAATTCCAAGTGGTTGAAAAACTTAAATGTGAAAGGAAAATCTTTAAATCTTATTGGGGAAAATACACAATATCTTTAAGGGCTTGGGTAGAAATAGACAAGTCACAAAAATCACTAACTATAAAGGCAAAAAAATTGAAGATTGGTACATTTGGTTACACTGCAATTCAAATTTCTATTCGTCAGACTACACCACAAAAAAAGTGGGACAGAAAATAAAGAAAGAAAAAAGGAAGAAGTTACAAATTACGAGAAAACATTTATAACTCATGTAACTGGCAAAGAAGGGATATCTAAAATATATATAAAAGACTCCTAAAAATCAGTAAGAAAAAGACAACGCAACAGAAAAATGAGCAAAAATCATGAGCAGGCATTTCTTTTTTCTGAAAAGGAAGCTCCATGGGAAATAAATATATTAAAGATGTTCAACCTTATTAGCAGTTATTAGGTAATGCAAATTGGGTTCCTGAGACATCATTTTACACTTATCGCATTGTCAAAAATTAAAATATCTGACAATAATATCCAAGCACCTACGGGTAAATCAAAAGTAAAGGCATTTGATTAAGTCAAAGAGAGAAAATAAAGTTTGTTTATTCATTCACATAGCAAGAATTTTTGAGCCTGTGGTGGTGTGTGCTTTGGAGATAAGGGTTGGTGAAGTGTTACGGGTTATTGTTTTCACCCCGATTCTTATGTTGAAGCACTAACACCCAGTACCTAAGGATGTGACCTTATTTGAAGATAGAGCCTTTACATAAGTAATCAAGTTAAAACAAGGTCATTAGGATGGACCCTAATTGAATATGACTGGTGTCCTCATGAAAGGGGAAATTTGGACACAGGGGACACACATAGAGCGATGAAGATGTGGAGATACAGGAAGAAGATGCCCCTTCTCCTAGCCCCTCTCCTACAAACCTAGGAGAGGCATGGAACGATCCTTTCCTCCCAGCCCTCAGAAGGAACCTACTCTGCCCACACCTTGATTTTGGACTTCCAGCCCCCAGACCTGTGAGACAATAAATTTTTGTTGTTTAAACCGCTCAGTCTGTGGCACTTTGTTACAGCAGCCCTAGCGGAGTCAAACAGGCGGGGATCTGCTTCTGGGCGTCTCTGTTTCACACAGGTCCTGAGGCAAGAATTTGCCTTTGCCTGTAATCAAGGGTGAGCGGGCAGCGAAGGCTCCAAAATGCACCGTGAAGACCCTCTAACTGTGCCTACTGTTCTGCTCCCCTCCGATCGGCGCGGGGCCCTCGTCCTCCCTCTCCAACCAGCGAATGAATGAATGCATGAATACATGAGTCTTCAACTCGGCGACGCCCCTGCTTCGGCCCCACCCGGAAAACACCCACCCCGGACCAGGCCCAGAGTAGGTGCCCAAGAGGCATATTGAATGAATATATTCACGCGTTCTTTGCAGCTGCCTGAATTCTTCCTTCACCAGCATCCCCCTCCGCCCAGTCCCCCAGACGGCCTTCTCCAGCCTTGCCGCGTTTAAGTAAGCTGAGGGGTGCTCAGTGTGGCAGCTCGGAAGGGGCCAGGATGCAGAGAGGCAGCGCAGGAGCGAGGACGCCCGGGCTCAGCGCCCCGCCAGCCTCAGGATCTAGCGCTGCCCTGGGGGCAGGGCTGACCCAGAGCCAGCGGCTCGCGAGTGAGAGCCCCCCGACCACGGCCCTTCTCGGGGAGCGGGCCAGCAGCCAAGGTCCCAGCCTGCGGGGTCCGCCCGAGCCTCTGTCCTCCTGGGCGCCGCATGTCCGCGTCTCGGCCGGTTCCCCGTCGGCCAGGCGGAGCTGCAGGGGGGCGCCACGAGTCTGCGGGCCCGCGGGGGGAGCCGCGCACCGGTCCCCGGCCAACCCCAGTTCGACGACATGTTGGGCGTCCCCGGCCAACCCCAGTTCGACGACATGTTGGGCGTCTCACTCCGGGTGGGTTCCGCGGCGGGGTGTATTTATGGAGTATTTAAGAAATATCTCTGTCGGGATGGCCGGAAGGAAAGAGGCCGGAGGCCGGCTAGAGCCGGGAACGTCAGACCGGGCGGCTGGGAGCCGGAGCCGGAGGCGGGGGAGCGGTCGTGGGCGGAACCGCGAAGGGCTGGGAGCGGGGCGGGCCGGCTCGGATTCCGGAAGGCGTGGTGAGGGCTGAGACTCCAGCGCCCGGGCGGGAGGAGAGGGAACTTTCCCTGTCAGGCTTGCGTTGGGAGAGGAGCAGGCCGGCCTTGTGGGGTAGGGACAGATGCGGGGAGGCTGGCCGGGTCTCTGGCAGTTGAGTGCCCAGGCCCCCTTCGCCCTGTCCAGGAGAGTGTTGGGGAGTCCCCAGGCTCTAAGTCACGGGGCACCTCTTAAAGCTACGCACCCTAGTTCTGTCTTTAGGGACTGGGCCCCTTATTCCGGATTGTGTGTTAGGGGTAATGTCCTCCACCTTCACCTCGAGGAAGGGACTTCCAGTGTGTGAACCTTTGGCTGTAGCCAGGAGGGGCCTAGTGACCTGAGCACCCCAGGCCATGTGTGCGGCCCGGTCCAGGGGCCTGAAACATCCTGTGTGACCTGCAGCTGACCCCTCCCTACCTTCTGGTCCGCCACAGGCTGTCCCAGCCGCCTTCTGTGTCACTACCGCTCTCTGCCTATTTCCTTCAGGCAGAGCTCAGCTTCTGTGCCTTTGGTGAGGGGAGGGTGTACTGCGCCTGAGAGCTGCCCTGTCCAGGGCGGGCAAGACCTGAGGTGCTCTGCTTACATTGTGTCTACCAGGACCCGTCCCTGCTCCTGACCATCACCGTCATTGGGGTCACTGTGCTCGTGTTGGTCCTGAAGAGCATGAACTCCAGGAAGAGAGAGCCTATCACCTTACAAGACCCTGAAGCCAAGTACCCGCTGCCCTTGATTGAGAAAGAGGTAATGGGTCAGCCCTGCGGGTGTAAGGCAGTAAGTGGATGATGGCTGGGATGGCAGGGCAGCCAGACAGTCATCTCATGGCCTCCAGTTCACTCCCTGCCCCCCTGTGTGCGTGTGCTGGAATAGCACCAAACGGATCTCCTTTCCCAGGCATCTCACCTGCCCAACAAGGCTTCTAGAAAGCTGACAGAACCTGCCTATGTTTTGTTTTGTTAGAAAATCAGCCACAACACCCGGAGGTTCCGCTTTGAACTGCCTTCGCCTGACCATGTCTTAGGACTTCCTGTAGGTGAGCTGGGCTTGGGTCATCACCAGGACTGGGGCCTCTGGGGCCTAAGCCCTCCTCTCCGAACAGAAACACAGGTTTCCCACGTCCTGAGGTGTGGAAGATGCCCTCATGCTCCCCCTGAGCCTGTGTGCTCAGGGAGATAGGTGGATGCATGTGGGACAGAAAATTTATTTTCTTCATTATTCCGATTGGGCTGACACAAGATTGGTACCTCAGTGAGCATTGAAAAGAACTGAACCTAGAGCCAAAAGGCCTAAGATCTCATGGAAGGCTCCTTGCTGGGGAACTTTAGGGAAGTCCTTCAATCTCTCTGAGCCCCAGTCTATGAAATGAGATTTCCCAGGCCCGCCTGTCTACCTCACTTGGGTTGTTGTGAAAGTAGAGTGACTGATGGATATGAAAATTCAGAAACTGCAAAGTATTGTGCACCTGGGAGGGATGGGAGGAACCAGTGGTCAGGGGAAAGGCCCAGAATGTGCGGGCAGGCAGGAATGAGTTAGGTGTGCCCTGCCCCCATGGTCACTTAGATTCTCTGCAGGGGCCTCAGACCCACATAAGGAGGGGCCAGCCCTAGGAGTCCTAGAGTTGAGTTATCCCATTTCTAATCTGTAACACCATCAGATAGCTGAGTCAGTCTTAGTGCAGTAGAAAACTGCTAGAATCAGGGATTCAGAGAAGCTTTGTATAATCTGCTAGTGCTGCTTGCCTGCCTGGTGGATCCTACTCCATGGCCTATTTGTCTTATATGCAAACAGGACAAAACCTTGACCTCAACTCCATCAGGGGGTGAGATTACACTCTAGCCAGCTGGCTGGGCCCCTGAGCCTCCTTGCTGCTCCCTCACTCCCTCTCTATGCACGAGAGCTCAGTGTTGTGCGTGCGGTCTCCCAGCTCTCTGCTTGGCCTGTCAGGCCGGTCCTGTTGGCAGGAAGCCTAAAAGAATGAAAAACTTTGAGATACAGAATTTCTTAGAAACTGCCTTGATCCACCATCTCCTCAGCCTTGGCCTAGGCCGTGCAAAGTTAGTGGGACAAGGTAATGTAGAGGCTTCTGGGAGAGTCTAATATGAAGCCTCAGAGTTCGCTGCTTTGTCCCAGGTCAGTGGAAGTGAAGCCAGTTAGAGATGGGGCCTGAAGGACCAGCCAGGGAGCCCCATTTGCCCTGGGGACAGCCTCGGGCCAGGCCTAGGTGGCTGCATATGAAAGAGCCTTTCCAGGTTTCCAGTTTCAGGTTCTCAGAAGGAAGCTAGGTGTCTCAGGCACTTATTCCTGCATATCCCTGGTGCCCAGAGGGACCATGACCAGAGTCATTGAGCCTGTTCTGAGCCCAGAGTGTTGGCACCTCAAAGACTTGGCTCATCCTCTTGAATCAGCTTCAGGAACCAGCCCCTCTAGTGCCTACTCTGCCTCCTTTTTTCTCCTCCTGTCACCTCCTCCTCCCTGCACCTTAGGTCTTGGTTTCTATCCATATTTCTGTTCTATCTTCCTTGTCTCTTGACTAATTTCCTGTATGTAGTCCACTCAGTTTCTGAGCGAGTAGAAACTGAGGGAGTAGAAACTGACTACATACAGGAAATTAGTCAAGATTTAGGGTTAGGGTTAGGGTTACAAAACTTTATCTCTTGGTTGCACTCCTGTCCCTGCCACTAATTGCCTTAGTAATTTGAGTCTCACATTTTGGATCCAACAGGTTGTAGCTGCCCAGTGTATCATCTGACAGTGGGATGTAGTCATGATCCATAGGTCTCCGGCCATACTTGGTTTATTGAATTCTACCCAGGAAGGGCAGAGTTACATGGTTTAAAACTTCACTGCTACTCCTCACAGGGCCATAGGCCAGGAAGACATGATATTGTTGCTTCATTTGCTCCATGGGTACCCCAATCCTAGGACCCTATAGTATCTATTAACCCAGGCCTGCTCTGTGCCTAATACCAGGATACAGATGCAGTAGTTGTAATTTATTCACAGACCCCAGTGATACATCCAGTTTAGGAAGAAATTAGTCTGTGAAGGCCACATATTTTTCTTGAATAGACAAATACTCCTTTCTGTAATTTTTTTTTTTTTTTTTTTTTGAGACAGGGTCTCATTCTATCATCCAGGCTGGAATGCAGTGGCACAGTCTCAGCTCACTGCAGCCTCGACCTCCTGCGCTCAGGTGATGCTCCCACCTCAGCCTCCCAAGTAGCTGAGACTACAGGTGTGCACCACCACACCTGGCTAATTTTTTGTATTTTTTTGTAGAGATGGGGTTTTGCCATGTTGCCCAGGCTGGTCTCAAACTCCTGAGCTCAAGCAATCCACCCGCCTCTGGGCTGGGATTACAAGGGTGAGCTACCATGTCTGACCCCTTTCTGTAATTTTTAATACTCACCCTCCAACTTTAATGATCTTTTCCTGCTCCAGAAAGCAGTTATACTATGATATAGTATATCATCCCTATTTTACAGATGAAGACACCAAAACCCAGAGAGGTGAAGTGACTTGCCTAGGGTAGCACAGCAAGGCAGAGCAGGCCTAGGATCCAGGCATCCCATACTGGGGCTCCTTCCCTGCTCTCTCCTTCCCGCCCCCCTTAACATTCTGCCCCAGTATTTGCTCCCTTCACTGAAGCTCAGTCCTTTATCCCTGGGCCTTATTTAAGCTAAGTATGCTTTGACTCAGTGCTTGATGCCTTTTCTATAGGTAACTATGTCCAGCTCTTGGCGAAAATTGATAATGAATTGGTGGTCAGGGCTTACACGCCTGTCTCCAGTGATGATGACAGAGGCTTTGTGGACTTAATTATAAAGGTAAATAGTGCTCACCATATCTGGCTGCCTCGTGCTTTCAAGCCTATTGAGAGTGGTGGGGTGGAGGGGCAGTGCTTTTTCTCTGAGGGGACATATGCCCTAGACAGGGCTTTCCAGCAGTGAAGCTACAGTTAACCTTCAGGCAGCTTCATCTTCAGGGACTGCGTACAGCAATTAAGAGAGCAGAACATTTTCTCTGCAAAGCTTCCAGCAGTAAATGCATTTTCTGGTTGTGTGGCTGTGGCATTGTGTCTGGGAATGTGAAAGCAGTGCTGCCTTGCTTTTCAGATCTACTTCAAAAATGTACACCCCCAATATCCTGAAGGGGGGAAGATGACTCAGTATTTGGAGAACATGAAAATCGGGGACACCATCTTTTTTCGAGGGCCAAAGGGACGCTTGTTTTACCATGGGCCAGGTACTGGAGGGGTTCATACTGGGCTCCCAGCCGGGAGGAAGATTCCTTCAATGGTTCCATTGTTCTCGTACACGCCTCAGATTTGAGTCACATGGGGTTGTCCTTAGTCTTCATTCATTCACACACAATGCATAATGACCACACTTGTTATACATTCACACACCCACTTCATAAGGTTGTAAGCTTTTTTAAGGTAGGGGAATGATTTGGTGTTTCCTCGTCATTGTATCAATGTCTCCAGCACAATGCCTGATACATAAATGGTGCCTGCTAATACTGAAAAATGGATGGAGGAGTCCATGCTCCTTTGCTTACTCACATAGCCATTATTTACTCACTGGTTCACCTCCGTGAGTGAGAATGCTCTTTGAGTCTCTGTGTTAACTTCAGCTTGCCCCTCTTTTTCCTCAGAACCAAAGGTCCGGCAATTCCCTGAGCAGGCTCAGGCTCTATTCCCACTTTGTGCACTGGGGCGCCAGAACTCGCTGAGGAGACTGCCCTGGCCTGCTTCACCAGCTTAAAATGGTGCAGACAGTCCTTTAGTTGGAGCTGCCTCCTGGGAGTCCTAAGGAATGTCAGTGATCTTTTGCAGTCTCTTAGGCAAGAACTGCAGAGGCCATAAGCATTCCCTGTGTTTCCAGGGAATCTTGGAATCAGACCAGACCAGACGAGTGAGCCTAAAAAAAAACTGGCCCATCACCTGGGAATGATTGCTGGGGGCACAGGTAAGAGGCTTCTAGGGGCTCCATCCGGAGAATGAGCCCTGAGACCATTCTGACTTGGGAGTCATTTGATCCTCGAAGGGACAACATGAGCTATTTCGACCCCAGCTGTAGAAGGTGGGAATGATGAATCAGTGACAGGTCTTGAAACTGACCCTGTGTGCCCTGCTTCCCCTAACCAACATGGTGGTTGCTCAGGAGCCTTGTGGGGACCTCTCAGGTCAGGCTGGGGGCCAAGCTGGGCAGGCCCACCCATGCTGTCCCAGGAGTGCCTGGATCCAGTTCAAGTCTGACTCTCCCCATCCCTTGAAAATGACTGCCTGAAGGAAGAGAACAATCTTTGAAGGAGACATACAATGTGCCAGGCACTGTAATAGGCACTCTTAAAGCTATCACATTTACCCGTCATTAATTGTTTGATGAATGAGGACACGGAAGAACTTAGAGTGTTCTTTCCATCTTGCCATATGAAAATGAGAAAGACCTTCTGACTTACTGTTGCATTAGAAAGGAAAACCAAAATGAAGGGCTGTTTCCCACTTTTGAGTTTTGGGGACAGAAGTGAGAAAAGGATAACTGGGGCTGGGGGCAGGTAAGCTTGCTGCAGGTCAGGGACTGTGGGCTTCAGAGACAGGGAGAAAGCTGGCTGCCCACTCACTATGTTCCAGGCATCACACCCATGTTGCAGCTCATTCGCCACATCACCAAGGACCCCAGTGACAGCACCAGGATGTCCCTCATCTTTGCCAACCAGGTCAGTTCCTGCTGAGCTTGCAGTGGTAGGATGGAATGTTTGCTGAGCAGGGCTCTTGTTTTCATTTCTCCTCCATTGACTGAGCTCATGCTGCTTGGGTGCCTGTGACTGTGGGAGGGCTTAGTGGGATCAACAGGGCTGCTGGCAGCTGGAGAAGCTGAGTCTAGGCCTGCTTTTTGCATGTATTTAACTCTTTTGTGTCTCCTCAGCCAACCCTAAGCACTAAGCATTCCTTTTTACCTTAATATGTATTGCTACATTTTTGCTAAGTGCAAAATCACAGATGTCCTCAGTGGACACTTCAGAAAATACAGAATATAAATACTTACTTATTTTTTAAATCTTTTTTCTATATATGCGATATATTTATAATTTATATATCCATTTTTTTTCACTCAGCATTACCACACAGGCATTTTCTTCTCTTTAAACTGCTTTATAAATATTTTCATCATAGTTTTTTATCAAGTTGCACTATAATCTAACTTCTATATTCAGGCTGTTTTCAGTTATAAATAATATGGTGATGAATAATTGTGCCTACGCTTGATTACTTTTAGATTATTTTCTAAAACAGAATCCCAGAAGTGGAATGACTGGGGTGAGAATCATGAAGGTTCTGTGCAGGTCTTCTGTGCAGCACGTTTGAGCCTGTGACAGGTTATTTTTGGCTTTGGTTCCGTTTCCCCCAAATGAGGCTCCAGACTGTTTTCCTCTCCTTCACATATCCAGTACTGTTCTATCACAGGACTTTCTGAGCCCATTACATTTCTTCCAGAAGATCCTGGGCCTGCACTGAGCTTGTTCCAGTTAGGTTTGCTGTGCTAGAGCTCAGTGTAGATGTAGGAGGCAGGGCTGGAGCTCTGCGTGAAGCCATCCTGGCCAGTGCTTGGCAAAGGTCCTTCTAGCTGGAGGCAGTCACTACAGCTCCATGGGAACCTACATCCTACCACCAACTTCATCCACAAGACAAGCGGTTTGATCTTCACGAGCAGCAGCAGAACTCCTGTTTGCCCTGAAAGTTGGCAGTGAGCATTCCAGCTGGAGCGGCAGCAGCTTTGGCCAAGAGTATGCTGACCCGTGTAGTCAGTCCAGGGAACAACAGGATGGCCCTGGAGGGGCTTTTCTAGTGTTGCTTCTTTTCTAGACAGAGGAGGATATATTGGTCAGAAAAGAGCTTGAAGAAATTGCCAGGACTCACCCAGACCAGTTCGACCTGTGGTACACCCTGGACAGGCCTCCTATTGGTACGATATCCAGTGCCCTCACCCACCATGGGTCAGCATCAACCCTTGACCACTTTGAGGACTGGTCTCTGTTTGTTTTGTTTTTGTTTTATAGGAACAGATGTGGGGGTGAACCTTGGGCTCTGGCTCCAGGTGGGAAATGTGAGAAATTGAGGGAGAGAGGATTTGGGATGGCCTGCTTTTAAGGGCAATCAAGGGCAGGTGTCTAATACATCAGCAGCACCCCACACACTGCACTGAACATCAAAAGGGACACTGCCCCTGTCCACTCTGAACACCTACCCACTCCACACACCATCACATACACATCTAATATGGGCACTGACCCCTTCACCACTCACGCCTCTGCTTACGGCCACCACACCCCTCACCACCCACCTCACCTGGACAGCAATCTTCACATGCTGAGCCCCCAGACAGCTGCTGCAGCCCAGGCAGCATCCCAGCAACCACTGTGCACAGAGCACCCCACAGGCGCACATCTCACACTGCGCCCAGCTGTACCTGCTTGTCATACAGCTTCGTGGCTGGCAGAGGCCACTACCCGACTGAGCAATTCTGAGCAGTTCCACTAACACCAGGCCACACCCTGCCGGACAACTCCAGCCGGCTGTATTGATTCACACACCTCGGTATACCTCATTGTGTTCTCCTTCCTCATTAATGCTGACAGCTGACAGCAGCAGGGCTTCAGGGTCCCCGCAGTGAGCCTGGGACCTGGGGCGACTGCTGCAGAGGGCTGTTTACTAGTTCTGAGGCTTTTTGCAGGGGGCAGTAGTACAGACTTCTAAGCCTTTGTGGAGCAGCTTGTCACCTCCTCCCTGGTTGAGGGTGGGTATATAGGCGGCCTGGGATCAGGAACTCCACCTGGCATCCCACAGCTTTCTCCTGCGTCTGCTTCATTTCAGGCTGGAAGTACAGCTCAGGCTTTGTTACTGCCGACATGATCAAGGAGCACCTTCCTCCTCCAGGGAAGTCCACGCTCATCCTGGTGTGTGGCCCACCACCCCTGATCCAGACGGCAGCTCACCCTAACCTGGAGAAGCTGGGTTATACCCAGGACATGATTTTCACCTACTAACACCTCCATGTGCTCAGGAAATTTGCATGTCCCTTTTCATCTGTTTCAGAGTAAGTTCAGTTTCACCACGTTAAACTGGGATGTTTTCAAAAGTGCCTTGCCAGGTACCCTCACGCAGACACTGGTTCTCCTCTCTTTTGGGTGTGGGCCTAACAAGAAGGGCTTAAGGGGCTGGAGACTGGCTGCTGGGGCCTCCTTGCTTGGAGGCTGGAAAGAGCTCCATTTCAGTATCTTTCTCCATGGTTTTGTGAAATAAACTCAAGTACAAAGCAGATAGCCCATGAAGTGTGGCTCTGTGGGGGACCTGCTAGGTAGTCAGAGGCCATGGCCTGGCCTGTGAGTTGGCGTCTGCATACCCATGGGGGTCAGAACTGTCAAGTGTAGGGGCAATTCCCAAAAAACTCCGAGTGGGGTCACATCAACTCTCAAGAATCTCTCCATGGCACTGGGGGTCATGGTAGGAGTGGTTACACACAGAAACTTCTCAACTTTCAAAGTCAGATTCCAGAAGCTGCCTTAAATCCTTTGTAGTATCATGAAACCCAAACGATACGAGTGACCACATGGCCCCTTGCGGTTCATGGCCAGGATGACACAGTGCTGCTCTGTTACCTGTGAGTGGGTAGAGCTGCTTCTGCCCTGCTTCCTAGAAGTCTCATAACAAACCAGAGATTCTGTAGGGATTTTGTTCTCCAAATTATAGATGAGGAAACTGAGGCCTGGAGACTGTGTTCCCAGGTCATTCAACCAGTGGGTGGCAAAGCTGGCCTTAAACCTAGGCCAGTTTTATTCTAAGTTGTTCCCCTTTTCACAAAAACTGACATAATGGCGGCCACATTGGAACTTGGTGTCACTGGACTTGTTACTCAGTGTGCGTGTGCATGAGGGAGAGGGGAGCGGAGAAAGAGAACAGGGCTCTGGGGAGCTCTCTGAAGTACAGCTGTGTCTTACCCTCTGGTGGCCAAACACAGAGATGACCTCACAGAAGGTCTGTGGGGGTGGGAGGGAGCGGTGGCCAACCTCACCCATCCACCTGTTCAGTGTCTCCTTGGGGATCCTTCACTGTTTTCAAGGGAGACCCCACTCTGGCCACCCCTTCTCTCCAGGACGCACTCCAGGGTCTGGCTCCCAACGCCTTTCTTGATTTGGCTTCTGCTGACTTTGTCAGATTTTCCTTTCCCTGGGCCCCCAACTCTGACCCCATTCTCTCGCCTAGTGGTTCTTCAACTAAGGGTGATTTTGCTGCTCAGGGAACAGATAACAAAGTCCAAAGACATGTTGGTTGTCAACTAGAGAAGGGGTGCATCTACCCTTTATTGGCATCTAGAGGGTAGAGACCAAGGATGCTGCTAAACGTCTTAAAACCCACAGGAGAGCCTCCATCACAGAGTATTACGCGGCCCAAAGTGACAGCAGCACAGAGGCCAGGAAACCCTGCTTTAGCCTACCAACTTTTGGCAATTCCTAGGTTGTGCTGCGCTGTTTCAAGTCTGTCTACCTGGAATGCCCTTCCCCTCTGGCATACCTGGGAAAATATGATTCATCTTTCCAAATTCAAGTGTCACCTCTTCCATGGAACCTATTCAGACTCCTTCCCCAAACCCCCATTAAAAATGATAACATGCTCTTTTAGGCTGCAGAAACTAATATTGGAGCATCTGTATCCTTTGGCAAAGTCTTGTTTGAAACTGGTCTGTACTCCACTAGACTGTAAGCACCTTCAGGCAGGGACCTTGGCATTCATGCCTATATCTGTAGCCCTGGCATGGAAGGTACTTAACACACACATGTGAAGGAGTGGGTGGATGGGGAACTTAGGAGCATGGATCTCCTTGGCAATTGGAGGACTGTCTGTACAGGAACCAGCCCAGAGCAGGTGCTCCAAGTTTGTGGTGAGGACGGGTGTGAAACTTCAAGGTGAGCTGTGCTCTGGCTCAAGGGCAGACACGGTACTGTGGGACAGCTGACCTGTAACTGGATCATGCGGGAAGGCTTCCTGAGAGACGGTCTCTTTGCCATGCCTTGGGAGACAGGATTTTGCCTCATGAAGGGGACTAGGAGAAAAATGCATTCCCCAGTGAGGAAAGGGCCTGAGCAGATGCCTGGAGGGAGGAAAGACTAAAGAGTGGAGAGGAAGCGGACATGTTTGGGAAGTTGGTGAGCTGCGGTGGAAACACGGAGCTTGAGGTGCCCTAGGGCCTTCCACTTGGGGGAGCTATTTAATCAGACATTATGCCTGAGCTGCTCCAAGGGCAAGGCCTGGGAGGCTGTGTGTCAGCTTGGGCGGAGGCAAAGGGCAGGGCGTGCATGTGTTGGGGACGCCTCTGCTCCAAGCTGGGAGGTTGCACAGATACCCCTTGCAGATGACGGGAGATAGAGTCAGGCAGGGCTGTGGGAAAGGGGCCTCGTTGCTTTCCCTGCTCACACCCTAAACACCTGCCTTGCCCAGCCACAGTCCTGTGAATGGAAAAGCACGCTCCTGTGAAGCAGCGCCGGAGGGAGCTCCCGGTGATCATTTCACAAAACGCAGTCTCTACAGAACATTCAAAACAGTTTTTCGGAACTTTTTTTCCAGCAGGTTTTATTAACTAACAGCTCTCCTCCTCGGGTGTGAGAGCCTCCAGGATGTCACCAGGAATAGCATGAGCCATCTAGTCTGCGTGCTGATATCTCACTGCCCTCCCACAAAAGTGGTCCGCAGACCATGTATAAAAGTACAAAAGGTATGAAGCCTGCGGTGAAGAGCGCAGCATGGTTGAAGACACGCACGGACCCTGGGGCCACCCCTGGACACCTGTCCCACAGCTCTGCTTCGTGCCTGTCGGCACCCTGTCTGAAACACCCTGCCAGCCCAGACTGGGCTTGCAGAGAGGGCTGTGTGCCAGCTCCCCACAGAAGCAAAGGCTCTGGGCCCCCACACATGCCTCCCTACGCTCTCAGCCATGAAGAAAGTCATCTCCAGTCATCAGAGTCGGGGGCAGGCAGGCGAGAGTCATTCAGCAGCTGGTCCTGGCTCAGCATTGTCTGAAAAGGACACAGCCGAAGGGTCAGTTTAACAGAGTTTTGGTCCAGGCTGCCCTGCAGCAGCTGCATGGGAACTAGAGGGCACTGGGTGAGGGCTGCATCTGATGCAGGTGAACTGTATAGTGTTTATAGTGTCCCAAGAAACCCTGAGTATTGGATCAGAATAAACAATACTATTAAGATAAAAATAAATTGTTCATCTTAGAAATACATTTTCTATTTTCAGGCCACCGAAGGACTAGATCATAAGGGCAAGTGTGGTCAGATTCCTTTCATGGGTGGGCCAATAAATAAAAACGTTGAATAAAACTGATCCTGTTTGGAGTCAGGGAGACTTCCCTGTTGTGTCCTTGGATACAAGGAGAGTCGTGTGTCCCTGTCCTTGTCCTGTCTTCCCAATGGGCCTTGTTAGACAAGCAAGCACAGTGACAGGGGCCTCGATGGGGACAGACACTACAGCCAACAGGCTGAGTGATGGGATGTCCACGAACTAAAAGGCCTTGGGAGTTATGGGTCCTCAAAAACAAATCCTGTGCTCTGTGGCTGCGCTTTGTGGCTGGCCTTTTCCTGCCGGCTCTAGTCTGCCTGTAAGCCTGGCAAGGAGGGTATCATTAGCCCTACTTTACAGATAACTAAGTCAAAGCTCAGGAGAGAATGACACCCCAGGTCACAGAGCTAGTGAAGTCAGAGCAGAGACTTGAGCCTCACTCCAAAACTGCTTTTCAAGGCCGAGCTCCTTCCCCATGATATAGTTTGTCCTTTCGGGCATGCCAGATGTGCTCACAAGCCTGTCAACACTTTGTGATACCCACAAAGTCAGAGGCACGATAGGAAATGCATTTGTCTCTGGGCAGAGGGTGGAAGTGTCCACTAGGACAGGATGCAGCCTGGGCTCTAGGCTGCTGAGACAGATGATCCAGAGCTGCTGAGCATTTTGGTTTCCTCATCTTTAAGCCTGGGAAGAGGACCTGAGATCTAGTGTGCTTTAGCTGGCTTTGGCTAACAGCCCATGAGCTTCCCCAATGCCCTTAAGGGCTCAAGGTCCAGTAACAGGCCAACAGAGAAGGCCCCTGGGCTGCTTTCTGCCTCGGGGCTGTTTCAGGCTCAGGCTGTGACCCCAGCACTGAGCACCATTCTTTGCTGTTCTCCAGGCCTTGTGCACTACCACACCAAACTCACTGGGCCTCCCTAGCACCAGTCTGACTATGGGGAGAGGGTCAGAGTCCTACCGTAAGGCGGTGAATGTCTTGGGAGAGGAGCCCTATTTGCGTCACGGTACCTTCCGAAGGTGCCATCTGTAAAATGGGCAGCAGCCTGGTCAGCACACATGGACGTAGCTCGTGATTCACAGAAATGGCATGCAAGTCCTGTCATACTCAAGCCTGGCTTCTCCAGGGCATGCTTCCCTGGAGGGATGGGCAAGGAGGGGGCCGGGCCCTGAGGAGTGACAGGTGGGTGGAGCACAGGCTGCTTCTGTTTCCTGGGGAGAGGCATCAATGTCCCACACTGCATGCATACCTCTCCTGGGGCCCCACTGGGAACTGGCATTCAGGGTACACAGAGGCAGGACACAGGCTTGTCAGAAGCAGCCCTTCTGCACGTATTCAATGTTCCAGCTATTTCCAGGAGCAGAGAGCAGTAGCAATGAAGGCCTTCAGGATGCTAAACAGACTCACACTAACCAGGCAACAGAAGCTCAGACACCAATGCCCTGACATAGGTGGGCATCCTTCCTCACTACTCAAGAGCCTCCCTCCTGCCCCTCCTTCTCAGGTAATGCTGGTCTCTTCCTTCTTCCCTAAACCTACTTAGACACTGTAGATTTGGAAACATCCTCTGTAAATTTGGAGGGCACCAAGTGTAACCCCTCCCTTGTTTTATAGGTAGGAAAACTGAAGCCCACAAAGGGAACAGGACTTACTTGAGGGTGCAGAGAATCAGTGGCAAAACAGTTCCATGCAGGTTTTGAAAAGAGGCACATGCAGAGATCCCTGTACTGTGACATAAGAAGCAAGGGACAAAGCCTGCCCTGACTGGCTCTACAACTCCAATGGCCAGGCGTCAGCCTGAATGAGCACTTCTCATCCAGTGGACCTGGGTACCAGGATCTAACAGCAGCATTGCCAGCTGGCAAGCTTGTCCCGACATCTCTCACCTCCTGTGGCAACAGACCACGCCTGAGGCTGCTGGTAGTTTAAGAAGCGAATCTTAGCATAGCCTCCATCTGGGACAGAATCAGAGTGCCACAATGGAACGGGGTCATCAGGCCGTGCCCAGGCCATCAGATGGCGGTGATGTGGTGTTACTTTTCTGCGATGAGGCCCAGGGGATTGAGGGGAGCCAAACGCTGCCTGGGGGCAAACTAAAGTCTCTTGACCAGGAGCCCAGACTGGCAAGGCACGTCTCTCCCTCAGTCCCAGCCAGACAAGGCCCATCTGGAGGAGCCATTATCAGTCAGTCTCTAAATCAAGGGGACAGATCTCTTTCAGTTCTGCCAGCAGACAGACCAGCCCCCACCATGGTTATGAGCCTGGCTAAGTCAGTAATAGAGAAGCCAGAAAAACACGTGAAAGAACAGAGAGTCTTTCCAGCAAGGTGCCCTTCTTATCTCCCCACCATCCCCTTCACTGAGGGAGCTCATGCCACTAAAACCAATCAGCTTTGAGGTCTGCACGACAGATGTGCCGTATGGTCAGGACGTGCATGAGACACGAAGCCCCCTCTGCTTCACAGAGGGAAGCAAATTCTGGAGCACTGAGGCCACAGACCTCCTCTGAAGGCTATGGGAGGGGTTCCCGCCTTGTTCTACCCCCTAGTGAATCCTGAGCCTGCACCTGGCTGAGGACCAGGCTCAGTGCCATCGGCTCTTCAGCTCTGCAATTGGTAGGACTCCATTTCCAGCTACCCTCAGCTCTCTTTCCCCAACAAAGTTAAAGATATGTTGCACTTCTTGCTTTCCACATAAATATTGCTTTTATTACAAGAAAGAAGAGACCACCTCTGAAGTAAGGCACAACACAATTCCACTGTCACTGTGGCAGAAGTCCCTGTGGCTCATCCCTTTGATCTCAGCCAAGACTGTGGCCCACGGGCCTAAGGCACTTGAGCTTTTCCCTCAACTGAAGCATAGAGGGTGCCTGAAAGCTGAGCCTCGTGGGAGTGTCCATGGTCTCTGGACCTGCATCGAAGTTCATGTGTTTCCACTGGTGCTGAAGATGAACATCAAGACTTACTAGAAATGTAAAGGTGTCTTTAAGTGTCTTTCCTGCTGAGTCCACCTTTGACAATGGTCCCCAAAGCCTGGCCCCTTAGAGATGCAGCTCCAGATCCTGGCCACCCTCAGAGTTCAAAGAGAGACTGGCCCAGGGGTACACAATTGCTGGAATGTTCTCTGCGAGTCATGCACATGTGCAGGGGT
This sequence comes from Theropithecus gelada, assembly GCF_003255815.1. Classification (NCBI taxonomy): domain Eukaryota; kingdom Metazoa; phylum Chordata; class Mammalia; order Primates; family Cercopithecidae; genus Theropithecus; species Theropithecus gelada. The sequence goes on from NC_037682.1 coordinate 57,932,378, forward strand.
GAGGTGCAGTTATATGGTGACACAGTGTTACTGTGAGCTCTCAGGGTGCACAGAGGGCAGGTGACAAGGGCATCAGCTAATCTGTCCCACCTGGTCCAGCCCATCCAGTTCAGGGGCATCAAGGGGGCTGAGGTCCCGGTAGCCACTGTAGACCCTGTGACTGTCACTGACGCCGTCACTAGGCTCCATTGGGCAAATGTAGTCCGTCGATTCATCAAACTTCTTTTTTCTTATGTTTCCAAAGTGTGAAAATCCTAGTTTCCTTGGCTAAAACACAGCAAATGTAAGATTATGAGAAGGCAATCAGGGCAGTGTGCAGGTATGACTGACAATATAATTAAAATTTAAGAGCAGGCCCGCAAGGAGAGGAATGATGTAAACTGCTCCTAGAAAGATTCTGAACAAAACAGAGCTCTTGTAAGCAATTTATATGCTGCAGAAAGGCCAACAGGTAAATAATCTTGAACAATAAGAGCTGCCCCTCCAATACTATGCCAGAAACTCATGCCTGGCTGCCCCACCAAAGTGACTTTCTTATTTCCATAGATGAACTGGGAGTTTCTTTAGAATGTACTTGAGGTTGGCACTTGAGGTGAAGCACAGAGAACTTGCCTCAGCACAGCTACTGGCACCCCAACCCTTTCCCATCTGAGCACCTGGCACCATCTAAAGGCATGTAGGATAGCCCCAGGTTGCTCCCTGCCCTAGCGTCACACAGCACTGTTTCTGCTTGACTCCCCCAGACATACTTCCTGTCCTGCTCCCTTGGGGAACGAGGTCTGTGCCTGAGTTATAGCTGGGCATGAAGCCTCAACACTACCAAGGATAGGACCAGCCTGGCCTCCAGAGGTTGCCTGTGGGTCTTTAGTCTGGGAAGAATGTGGTTTGAGGATGCTGTGGCTCAGGCAGGTCTAAAGGGCTTTGTGGGATTCTGGGAGCCCCAGTGAGTAGTGTTGGTGCTTGGAAGACCTTGGGACCTCTGGGTATCTGTGTGCTGGCCACGTCACAAAGCAAGACAAATGGAACCAGCTTCCAATGGGAACACTTCCTATGTCAGCAGGACAGCTTTGGCCAAGATCCCACGGCACTGCGGCACGCAGGCAGGCCTGACCGAAGGAAAGCCAGACTCGGAGCACTTCTGCTCCGCAAGATGAGTCACGGCAGCAATGGGGTAGAGGGTGAGCTCTAAGTCACCTGAGGATAGGTGCTTCCTGAACATATTTTCTAGGTAAAGAAACCTGCACTGTCTTCCTTGGACTCAAAACTGGTGGAGAACTGGCTTAACAAAGACTGGCCTAACAGACCACAAGACCACAGCAGAAGCTGCAAGATCCTCCTTGTCCAGGCTGCACATGCTGCTCTGGCTGCGGGCATCGAGCCAGGTGCTGTGCTGCCTGAGGGCCAGGAGGCAGCCCAGGGCCCACTCAGAAAGGGTCTGCAACTCACCCGGACTTTGGCTGTGGTGGTCAGTGGTGTGTAGGCTGGTGAGGCCATCTTCTCTCGCTTTTCCTGTTCAGCCTCTGGACCAATCAGGGCATTGAACTTGGTGGTCAGGTGGCGCCTGAGGAGCGTCTTTTGTGGGGGGATATTGAGAAGCATAGCCAGGGTGTCCCCAGTGAAGCGCGGCTCCAGGATCTAAGAAGGAACCAGAAACAAACCTGGCCAGGAGCAAATACAAATGGCTCGAGGGGAGGATGCCGAGAGATTGGCCTGTTGGGCTGCGGGCACCTCCAGAGCAGGGGCAGGAGCTCACTCACTTGTTCTGAGTCCCACTCCTCTCACTGGCTGGCACAGGACCTGACTCTGAGCACACACTAGCACATTTGCTGACTGACCACCTTGTTTTCACAGAGCAGCAGAGAACTGGGACCTCTTTGGTAAGGCTATCTCTCAGGATCTCCTCTGGATGACATCCAAGCCACCACACTTCCTCATTTCCCCTCTGGCTTTGTCACTGACAGATCTGAGTAGTGATAAGAATCATATTGCAGCAAGTGGGAAGCTGCATTTTTATGGCTTCCCAGTCCCTTCCCCAGCCCCACTCAGGGACAGGCAGATCTGCCTTGTAAGTGTTGGTCTTCATGCAGCCCATTGACCTAGAATCCTCAGGTCTCATGCCAAGGAGGTGCTGCCAGAAGGCATCTTGCTTCCATGAGGTATATTAATTCTCAAGGACAAGTTATCAAAATACTTTGAGATGTCAAATTATGCAAGAGCTTCAGATGAAGTACCTATTTTTTTTGTTAGATTTTATGTCTTGTCCTTAATAAATAAGTTTCTGAATATCCCATTTGCACCAAGGCAGGTGGGCTAGGCCAGAGAGCCACTCACAATAAGGCCTCCATGGACTCCACTCCCTCGAAGATTGGGTGCATACTCTGCCAGGTCCACAGATCGCAACCACTCCATCACTCTGTGGTTGGACCACTGTACAACTTCTGAAGGAGAAAGGTTACTCTGTCAGAGGGAGGAAAGTGAGGAAGTTAGGCTTAATAGGTCCCACCGTGGTCCTCTGTGGAGTCAGCCCCTGTAAGTAGCCCTGCCCCAGACGCATCACAACAATAGAAGACCCTCAAGCTTAGTGACCCACCCCATCTGCCAGAGCACCAGCCTCCCCAGTTTCCAGGAAACAGAGCTCCCACTGAATCTTGCAAGATCTTCCACACTGAGATATCTGAATCCAGAATTCTGTTGCTCCCTCATTTTCTGGCTAACTTTGAGATAAATAAATGAGGACATTATAGTTATTCTTTCAGTGATTCAATAGAACTTTAAAGATGACTGTCAATTACAATCCAAGTGATTTACAGATGAAAGATCTCCCTGGCATGGCCAACAATTTTAGGGGAGCACAGCTTAAGATACTTATTCCTAAGTGCTCTCACCTAGCACTGTGGTCTTAAAAATGCACAGCGCTGTGCTTGACATATACAAGACATTCAAAACATGTTGGTTGAATAAGGAGAAAATAGGAGATAGATGGCAAAGGTAACAGCCTAGGAAGCTGAGTTAATTTTATATCAAGGTTAGACCTAGTTCCCAGGAACAGAGGAGATAGGATGTGACTGACAATCTTCAGTTTGAGGGTCCACCAAGAACTTCAAAGTTCATGGAACATAATCAGTTATTTCTTCATGACTTGGGGTGCTGTTATTTTCCTATACTGTTTCTTCTGTAGCAAGACTGCTCATGGATCCCTTGTACCTGGGCCTGGAAGTCAGTTAATTTTGGATCTAGAAGTAGGGATACCTATTCTGAAATGTCTAGCTTCTATGGGCTCCTGTTCCCTCTCCTCTGTCTCTTCTCTTCTACTGTGACACCCATCTTTCCATTTTTTTTTCTGTCTCCCTCTCCTTTGCACCATATACTCATCTCCCTTAATCACTATGATGACTTTATAGCACGTGTCTCCCCAGTGGAGGGTGGGAGCTTAGAGGTCTATGGCTACAGTGAGACACAAAGTACAGGTAATGGGTGTTTGGGGCACCAGGAAGCACAAGCAAACAAAAGAATCCCAGGCACCATGATCCAAAAAACAGTGCTTTTATGATGTCATTCTTGTTTGCTCATGGTCGATGTTTCAGAGGTCCTGGTTCAGGGCTACCTGGAGAGATACTATTGTGGTCTCACCTCATCAGCTGGCCGCCGGTGCAGGCAGTGGGGGTTGAACTTGTTGACATGCAGCACGTGAATGGCACATTTGATGCTGAGATGATGTAGTTGGCTGGTGACTTTTAAGAAAAGTAAATCATTCTGAAAGAGGAAAGTTTGGTTGATACACCAGAGTTTCCAAAGTGACAAAAGACCTCTGATGTCCCTTACGAGACCAAACATAGACCAGTCAACCACATCTCAGGAAGGTGCACGCGGAGACACCAATAGCTTATCACAGTGGTTTGTACTCTGCTACTTGGGACCTCTTTTGTGACAAATGATACTATTTCAAGGCCTTAAGAATATATGGAATCAAGTTTAAAATGACCACTATGGGTACATGTGAGCTGAGTGCTCACAGGGACAACTGAAATTGAAAGAAAAAGTCCTCACCACAGTTAGGTATTGCAGCATTCGTCCGTCAACTCTAGATTCATGAAACTGGTCTTTGTACTGGGGTAAGCCAATATCATCAAGCCACCCTACAAATACAAAAACCCCAGAAGTGTCAGGATTCATGAGAATCAGAGAATGTAGATGCAAAAAAAAAGGGGAGCAAATTATATTTTGAGGTTCGTGTTATTCCCCCAAAAGTTTAGTAATTCCTCTGCCTTTTACAAGGAGACAGCTGTCCTTGAGGTACCCATTTAACAGGGAAATTCTTTCTACCCTTAGTTGCTGCCAGAGACATACTTAATATATATATGCCTGTCCTTACGTGTCACCCAAATGTGGTCTAGCAGTGCAGACTTCTCCTCCTGTTTGGTGTTGATGGCTTTCACTGCTAAAACAAGCTTCTTCCTGTGGAGAGGGTGCTTAATTCCTAGCTCCTGAAATTAAAAGATGAAGACCACATGTGAAATTTTGGCAGGCAATTTGGTCCTCAGAGAAAGCTGTGTGTGGGTGGAGATGCTCTGAGAGTATGGCAGTGGATCTCTGCACCGTGCCCTGGGATGCCAACCTGCAGCTACAGAGGGACTATCACCCTCCTTCATCCATCCTCCTGTGTGTGTGACAGGAGTGGCGGACCCTGCCCTCCCCATGCATTGGTTTGGGAAGAAATGGGCGCCTCCTCTCCCCAAGCTCAGCCCTTACCTTTTCCATGTCCTGAGGGGTGGCTGTCAATAAAGTGTGGCCAGAAGATACCCACTGCCTGGCAAAGATCACATACTGAGCCAGGCCAAAGTCCTCCAGCCATGCACACACACGCTCTGTGCTCCACTGGGCAAAGGGGGCATTGGCGTCACTGGGAAGCAGGAAAACAGCATATTCCTGTTAGTGGGAGAGCCTGAGGTTCTGAATCTAATCATGTCTCACAAAACAAAACAAAAAACCTGTTTTTTAACAAACAACTTCCATCATGAGATTGTGTTGAACAAAATTCCACTACAACACACTCATAGGAGGAAGACCCTAGAGTTTTCTTAATAACATAAGATCTGAATTTCAAATCTCAGGCTACTTAGAGAATGGGGCAGCCTGTATGACCCTCCTGAGATCATGTTCACATGTCCTGGGTGCACATACACACATATACATGACACAAGCCCAGAACTGTGGCCTCATTAGGCGGAATCATCTTTTTAGGAAAATGCTTAGAAAACTAGTTTTCTTAGCATTTAAGAGGGTCAGTTCTCTTAAAAAAAAAAAAAAAAAACCAAACAAAAAAAAACACACACACCAAAAACTAAAAGCAAAAACTTTCCAATCAACAACAGCTAACACATTACTTATTAACAAAACAAGAGGAACATTCACATTAAATTCAATAAAAGGACAATATGTTTTTTATCAGTGCTAATAACATTGGTCTGAGAGTCGTAGCCAGTATTAGAGATAAAGAAGAACAAGAAGTATAGCTATTAGGCAGAAATAAAGCCATTCTTTACAGATGACAGGACTGCCCATTTAGAAAACCCAAGGAAGCTCAGTAAGATGGCCAGTTATGAAATGCACATATAAACATATGTAACATATATGTTACAATACAAATATCAACAATTTTCTAATACCATCAATGCACAGATACTAATGCTGTTAAAACAATTTAAAAATCCCACTCATAGCAACCAACATTATAAAACGTCTAGGAATTGCCTTAACAAGAGATGTTTGGCCTTGTGTGATTATGTGTGGGGACTGCGGGGGTGGGGAGAGGTATTGACTACAACAGTCAACTGAGCAACATAAGAAAGGACATGAATAAATGAAAAGCTAGATTATGTTCCTAGACAGGATGACTGGGTTTTATAAAGCTATCTGTTCTTAAAGACATCCATTTTTCATTTAAAGTGTGAATATAATAGCACACTAAAAATACCAATAGAGTCATTTTTTTTAGGGGGGGATTCGACAGAGCAACTTTATGTTCATAAATGAGGATTTATAGAATATTGAAGATTAGATATTCCTTCAAAGACCAGAAAGAGTCCTTCAAAGAAGCCCTAACATACTAGATTAAAACATATTTTTTTAAATGCCTGGTTGAGCTGTTCTTAAAGTGAGGGAATTCCTTAAAAGATAAGCATGATAAGAATGCCCCATTTTAGAACAAATGCTAGAGATGATGTATACCCTGTGGCAGGGACTGATCAATCATAATCTGGAACCTGGGCTTTCATGGGTCCTGAAAATGTTTTACGAGGCCTGGAACTTACAAATTTTCTCTTCAAAAAAAGTATAAAATTTGAATATGTAATTAGAAACAAAGGGAATATTTAGAATTAGAAAACAAGCCACAAAAATTGCAAGTTTTGCAAAACTGAAAAAAATCACAAAATGTAGAAATATTTTATTATATAAAAGCTTGAGATACCTCTATAGTTTGATTCTTTTTTGAGACAGGGTATTTGTTATTTCAGAAATGGGATATTTATTTTAGAGACAGGGTTTTAGTAATTAATTATTTTTAGAGATGGGGTCTGGCTCTGCTGCCCAGGCTGGAGTGTATAGTGATGTAATCATAGCTTATTACAGCCTTGAACTCCTGGGCTCAAGCAATCCTCCTGCCTCCTCCCAAGTAGCTGGGACTACAGGTCTGAGCCACTGTATCCAGCTATAGTACTTTTTGACTCTCATATTTTGGGTGGATACTCTTTGACTGCTTCTTTATATGTCCACAACTTTATAATATTTTCTATGACAACAGATGGTTGATTTAGTCTTCTAACATGATCAATATTTATCTTTTATGATAATAAAGTTTTGTCTCACAATTTATAACTGGTATGGTCATGTACATTTTTAGAATCATTTAAATTTAGAAAGGCCTCTATCAAATGTCTTTTATATGTAAGTTGTAAAACTATAATGCATTCAAGTTTTCTAATGCTATGGCTAATCTTAAACATTCTTTGAATTGACAGTATTCATTTAACTCATGTGTTGTCTATGTCCTTGTGGCAGTACATGAGTTTTATGTTATCTTTGTCACTGTCAGTATATCATGTAAACTCAGCAAGAAATTTCAACCTTTTCCCAGTGGGTTCATATCATTCATCTTATATGAACAACAATCTAGAAGGCTATTCACTTTTTTTGTTTAAAACTTACCTCTTGCTCTTAGCAAATTATGCTTTTGATATGATCTGGATTTTTTGTTTATAATTTGTTTTTTAATGTAAGAAAGTAATTTCTCTCAAATTTCAATGTTCATTTTATCACTTTTGTTTTATATTCTATTTGGTTTTTATTTCATTTGTTTCCTTGTTTCTTGGAAGTGGGAAAAACAAACATATCTAAGGGACCTTTCAGTTCTTTTTTAAATTTTTTAACTTTTATTTTTTGCCTAGTCTTTGTGAACCTAACATTTCAGCTCTAAAGGGGAAATAAGTGTTTTTGAGATCATAATTGGAAAACCTCTGTCCTATTGACCTTTTCAAAACCACCTAGAGCTCTGGGCCTCATCTCCAGTAGTCTTCCCATTTTTTGTTTTGTGAATCCTCTCCTCCCTCCTAAGCCTTGAAGTGTTCACACAGAATCAGACCCAGCTTCTGCACCTCCTCCTCAGCTCCTCTCAGTGCCAGCATCTCCCGCCTCAGCCAGGGCACCACTGAACACGCTGGGAAATAATTTGGAGATGACAGAGAAGATGCCCTTCATATATAGCCAAACCATTTGTTTTGTTGACACATTCCAAAACATCTTTTCAAATTGCACTTCAAATGATGTAGCTGAGATTTCTCAAATATGCTCTTCTCATGGTAGGGGGAGAGCACGTGGCACATTTATAATTGTACAGTTCATAAGTGAGTACAGAGCACTGAGCGAATCGGCACAATGGGAAGTAGAAGAAATCCTGGAAGCCATTTGTGCAGTAGGAAAGCTAGTGAATTAAACCTAACTAAACTAAACATGCAGTGACTGCAAACCACAAACACACACATCCCACCCTAAACCCAAACTACATGTATCCTCAGGCTAACTTCCCCTTAACAAGTCCCGCAAAATCCCCACAGCTGCCCTAACACCATCTGTTATAAGGAAAAGCATAGATCAAGGGAAAGTTGCAGTAAAAAGAGTCAGCAGTCTTAAAACTGGTTGTATTTAAAATACCTCTTTTATGCAAAATTTTCAAAACACCTGGCCCGGTTAACACTATGATCAGACTCTCTCTGGACCCTGGAAGGGCTCCGTACAAAGGAGGGTCCCTGAAGCTTAAGCATCTTTACATTCATGATGAATCTGACTCACTATGCATGTAGGAAAAGGAAACAAAAAGGGGTCCAAGGTAGGGGAGCAGTAGGATTGGGGACCTCTCCTAAAGCTGGAATCCTGAAGGGCAATACACTCAGTAGATCAACTCAGGAAAAAAACACTCTGCAAAGATGGGATCCAGCCATGTGGCTCTAGAGCCTGTTTGCCTTAAACATTATACTTTACTGCCTTTTTCTCAAAAACAGTAACTCATAATAAACTCACAAACTAAAATAATTCCTAAATGGATTATTCAAAGTTTTTAAAAATCACAGAAAAAATTTAAAACAAAATGAAAGAATTCACAAAGTGGATAAACCTAATTCTATATCAACATAAAAATTCCATGTATCAAAGTATCAGAAACAAAAGTAAAATTCTGCCACAAACCTAAAAATACTATGTCACAATTATTAGACATGACTTAATATCTTAATAGAGAACAGTTAGAAATCTATAAGAAATACATTAATAATGAACAAAAATGCAGATAATTCACAAAAGAATTAAAATGACAAACATGAAAACTAAATTACCAATAAAAAGGAAATTTGGAGTTTCATAAAAGTAGAAAACTTTGAAAAAGAAAAATGTAAATACTTAATGCTGACAAGGATGTGGGTGTAATAGGCGCACTCTGTCCAGCAGTGCTGACTGGAATGTAACTCTGTAAAACTTTACCTGGGAGAAGAAAGCAAATAAAATGTGTTCGTCCATAATCTGAAAGAGAGTGCCTACGCAATGTTATCAATTCTCATATTTTTTTAAAAATCAATTGTTTTATTGAACAAAAAATGGTTGGGGCTGGAGGCTTTCAGTAACAAAGTACTTTTCCTAAAGAATACCAGCAACAACAGTTTTAAAGCTACACCTAAATATTAATATCTAGAAATTATAAATATTACCAGGGGACATTAACATATATCAAATTTCTACTTGAGAGTTATAAAGGCCTTTCTTTTCCACCAGCAAATTCATTTTGCACCGTTACGATAAACAAAGCAATCTCATCAGGACCTCTTCACACTTCTTCCCTTTCTCATCCACTGTTACGGTTAATAAAGGAGAAAGACATTCGCACAAAGCAGCCTTGGGGCTGGAACTGCAGTTTTTTCCTTTGGCAAAGAAAGCTACTGACCCTGGTCATCCCATACCCTAAAGTGACTGTCAGAATACAGAGAGCTCCCTAACCATGCTTTCCTACTCTAAGGACAATGCTGAGGGGTCTTAGGAAAGTTTTTATACCCTGACCCAATGATTCCCCTTCTAGAATCAATCCTTCAAGAACTAGCCAGAATTCAAACAAGGATGAATCATTCAAGCTTACTATAGCTTGATTTTTCTTCAGCTCACATAAATCAGAAACAACAGTAATATCTACATTGAGAAAATTGCTAAGTAATTAGAATATCTAATTACTGAATATACAGGTAAGCTTTCTCTGGCTCACTTTCTAAGGGCTCTGAATTGGTCTCTGACTTACTTAGACTGTGTCCTTAGATTCTCTAGCCTGTAAAAGCTAGTGGTCTACACATTCTCATGTTTCTTTTCAAGGTACCTGGAGTCTGGGGATACTCATTCAAAGAATAAATGGATCTGGAAAGGTCCCGTGTCTCATGCACCAGGAGGACCTGGTAAGACTAGAAACCTGTTTGGCAAGCTGGAGAAGTGGAGTATCATATCCATGTGCAAAATAAGCTAAGGCTCCCTTCCACAGGGGATGCAGGTCTGCAAACAATATGATGCATTTAGGGAAATGGCTTTTCTTCCTTAATTGGAATCTAGACTGTATTATTTCTGAGAACGGATATTTGCATCTCCGTACGCATCTTAACCAGCAACTACCTGTACTTTCCATTGGTATACAGCAATCTTGAGGGGACTAAACTGAAGAGAGTTACAGCTTACTTTTTGCTTTTTGGTTGGATATAAAATGTCACATTCAAATCCTGTGGAAGGCCCTCAGGAGTACTGATCTTGGCTGAGTAACTCAGAACTTAGGAGATACTGTGCTGGAGATGATGTTATTGTAGGGACTGCTTGACTGGGGAAGAGAATATGGAAAGGGGTTTCCCCAAAACACAGTAGTAAAGATTCACCTGTGCAGGTTTGAGGGGAGATACTCTTTTTCAGAGCAGGGAGATTAAAGGAAAGTGGGTAAAGCTAGTAACTGGAGGGTTTCCACCAGGGACACCTCTGGAGAAGTTTAACATTTTCTATGCTTTTGTATTAAGGTATGATGGGAAAAGTGACATGAAACTTCCCACTTTGACTCCAGTGCCATCCCTTTGTAACCCCCTTTAGTTAACATCCTACAGTAAAGTTTGGCACAGGATTATGAAAAATAGTGGCAGGTGTGGCCAGCTCCACCAACATCTTTCTGCAGAGTCTTTGTGGAAGGATGGAGCTGACCCAGAGGCAGGTAAGAGACAAGGCTCACTTTCCCGAATATACTAGAGGCTGTTGACTCTTGAATGGCAAAAAGCTCATGTAGTAGCTCATGTAATCCTCACGATAACTTTAATAAAACAATTGTTTTTGACATCTACTTTACAAGTGAGGAAATGGAGGCATAGAGAGAGATACTGTATAACCCGGTTTAAAGCCCACAGCTAGGAAGTGGTTGAGCAGCAATTCCCAGGAATTCCCTGGGATTCTAGAATCTGTGCTCTTCCTGGCTACACCAAGGCTATCCATCTAGTGTGTAAACCCACTGCTGAGAATGGGTTATACGTGTGTAGCACTGTTTAGGTGCTCAGGGAGGCCCAAGGGCCCACCCTTCTACCCTAGCTCCCTACCTCCAGCTGTAGGGAGCTTCTTATCTTTACCTCAGCATACCTCAGCATACATGCATGGAGCAACGTCCATGCATGTTGAATGGGCAAGTTGAGAAGCTCTGCACTAAGGATTCCTGGCTTCTATTTCTGGAGGCTGTGGGACAATAAGCACCCTCTCCCCACTCCACCCGGGCTGGGATTTTACACAACTTTTTGTAGATGGACTGGAGGGAACCTTACCTTTTCTGTCCCTTGGAGTCCCTGGTCCTAGAGAGTCTTGGCCCTGCGGTCGCCCGGAGCCCACCTCGTCGAAACTCTGCCATCCCCAGCGTGTCAGTGTTGAAATTTCCTGACTGAGTTCTTCGGATTCTGCATGGAGAAGAATCCATGGAGACTGTCATGGAATAGTTGGAAAGCCTACAGTCACTGTGCCTCCTCTTTTGCAAGGCCATGCAGGCCAGCACAGGGACTCTGGGCAGCATTGTTTCTCAGTACCTTCCTAGAGATCAAGGATCACAACCTATTGCAGCTCCTCTGCCAGACTCAAGCCTCAATTCTAATCCTGCCTCTGGGATTTGGTCACTTGCCATAAAGGTCAAAGCAAAGTTTGATGCCTTGTAGGAGGCCCCAGTTTCTGCCTCATGTCACAAAGTGGATCAGTTGGGTCAGCAAGTACTTGGCTTTCAAAGATTTTTCAAGGATTTCTTAAAACAGATTGACTCCTAAGAAGGGAGAATACAGTCTCCTCTGTGTCTGTCCCAAAGCCCATGTAGCTGCAGAGACTATGTTCAGGGTGTGTGGAATGGGTGGGTGCCTAGGATACATGACACGAAAGGCAACTGGATATATTTAATGGGTGCCTTTCATACTTCTCCTTCTCTTGGCCCTGAAAAATATCTAAGATTCTTCTCTTTAAACATGAACACTCTGTTCTGACTGCTGTTTCAATGTCTAATGGACCAGGGGCTTACATAGACTCTTTGCCCAATCAAAAAGAAAAATTCAAAGCAATATAATTAGGATCAATAGCACCAACGTACTTTCCCCAGAACTTCTTAATGCCTTTGGGATTCCGTTTACCATCTGGTGTCAGAGGAGACTGAGGACCTGATTCAGTGCCCGATGATGTGGATGAGAGGTCATTGACCACAGCAGTGTCATCCCAGCCACTTTCTGTGTCTCCTGAGATTGGAAGAAGGCAATGAACGTGAATGTAGCCTCTGGAACCCTTCTTCCTCAAGCCTGGGCCCTCCCCTTCAGTGGGAGTCCAGAGAATCTGCCCAATTCTGCCTTCAGGGCAGAACTCCATACCAAGATCCCAGAGACTAGTGGGGACTCCAGGCTTCCTTGTTGAGAAATTAGTGTGCTCAATATTTCAAACGTAGGTGAGCTAATGTCTTTAATGTTAAGGATTTGGGGTCCAAAGTACTTGTGGATTATTTCAACAAGGAGCTTGTTCTTTTTCCTCAGAGGGAGATGCAGGAATGCAGGCAGTAGTGGGACCCTGGCTGAGTGTTGGTGAGGGGGAGGGTTAGGGTAGGGAAACAAAGGCATTCTCACTCTCCATCTCACCTGGAATGGGTACAGTACCTAATACGGGGGCACTGACACTCCGGCCACGATCTCCAGTGAACCAAGAAGCAGAGAAGCCACATGAAGAAACAAGAGAGGCCAAAGTCCAGCCCAACAGAGTTACGGGAAAGCAAAGAAATAAACAAAAGAGTGTCATCGAGCAAGAGAGAAAAACTCAAACAGAAAGAAAAATAATCCCATGGAGAAGGATGGGGTGAGTGGCGACTGACATGGAGAGGAGGTTTCATGTGAGGGGACCAAGTGCTCCCAGTGTCCCTTTGTGACAGGCTGAGGTGTCCACACCCAGGGAAAGGAAGGGACAGCAGCAGGGGCTGAATACTCCAGGTCACGGGCAGCTCTTGTGCAGGTGCCTGGGCTCACTCAGCTCACACTAGAACAATCTGAAGCCGTAGTGAGTCCAGTTTGAGTGTCACTAGAACTCATTCAAGGGCTTATCTGAAGTTCCTGCAGCCAACGGCAGAGCTGGCCTTCACGAGGCCAATGCATAGGCCAGCTCAGAGAAGAGCTGAGGCTGAGAAGCCTCAGGAAGAACTCTGCCAGGACCAGAATGTTCCCTCCTGGGCCCACTGAATCTTCTGCTGCTGGTGGGGAAAGATGGCTTGTTTTGAATGAAAAGCAGCAAAAGCCTCTGTGGTTTCAGGTCTTACCCACCAAAAGGATACCTGTAGACCGACACCCTTGCCCATTGGCCACTGACTCCATTTGCCTAAGGAAATGCTCCCACTTGGAGTGCATGATACCCTCCTACTGGGAATAGGGAAGCTGCAGAGAAGAAGGTGGAGGCAGGAGAGAGAAGATCAGAATGACAGAGGAAGGAAGCGCGAGGGGCAGGAAGGGTAGAAGGGCGTATCTGAGAGGAGGGAAAACAATGCTAGGAAGGACAGGAAGGGGTTCGAGAGGAGGAAGAGAAGAAGAGAGGAAATGAGGGTGAAAAGCTGCAGCTGAAAAGAAGTAGGGGATACACACACCCTGGTTTGCTGAGACTGTAGAATGCTTACCTTAGAAAATAGCTCACCCAGGGGGAGCCTCTAGAGGTGGGACCACCCCAAGGTACAACTTGTTCCAGCCACCCACCCCACCATTCTCCAACTGTGGATTGTGGTGGTAGGTGCAGGGATCTTATACAATCACTGAAAGTGCCAAGGATGCTGCTCAGAGGCCACCAGCACCAGGACTGGACACTCACTCAGCCTCATCAGGCTGCTCCCCGTGGCGTCAGGCTGGCAGACAGTGGGAGGAGATTTGGCAGCCTCTCCATTGGGCGTGGGTCCTGAAAGCTTCCCAGGTAAAGTGGGATATTTGTGCTCCACCAAGAAAGGGCTGTCCTATTGGAAGGTGAGAGAAAAAGAGAGATACCGACTTAGCTGTCAGCCTCAGTTAGGAAATCCTTGGATACAGAACAACTCCCTGTTTTCTAAGAGACATTTTCCACATATGGTGACTTGAAGACCCCTCAAAGATTATTTAGCTAGTCTGAGAAAAGGGACCAGAGTTCCAAGGAAGGAAGAAACTTTTCCAAGGCCACACAGTAAGACAGGGACAGAGTCAAGTGCAAATCTGGGGCTGACTGCAACTGCCTCTAATAGGAAGTGAAGTTGTCTTGCAAAGGGGCCTTTGCTGTCTGGCCTAGTGCTCAGAGACCCAGTGAATTAACAGCCATGAATTACTCTGCAAGCTCTTTGGATATGAAAATTGGCATTCTAATAAAAGCTGCCTAGTGCTTTATCATACATACATATAAATATATGTAAAATAACAATCCTGCAAGAGAGGAAACTGAGCTCAGTCTAGTCTGTTTCTCCCAGATTTGCTTTTCTGTGGTGAGGAGAGAGGTGTTTCTGCTAATTGGGACCCTTACTCACACCAGGCAAGGGCAGATCTCCGTGAGGGCCTGACCAACTGTACAAATGATATGGATCTTGCCTGAGAGCGGCTATGGTACAGAAGAGAAATTATAGTTTAAATTTGGAGCAAAAGAAGAAAAAAACCGTATATTGTGATCATGGCTTCTTTAAAAACATCATGTTAAGGCAAGCATAAAGATACACACACTCTTGGGGGAGGTGACAACAAGAAATGGGCCAGAGGACTACATGTCAACAGAGCTCTTTTGGGAACTTAGGATCATAGTCTGCACGAGGTAGAGCCTCAGTGCAGCCAGGGGACCCTGGCCATGGAAAGGTCCGAAAGAAACAAGTTGATTAAATGAGGAAGGAGATAGCACTTATTTGGTAAAGAGGCATATAATGGCCTCTAAATCTGCAAACCCGAGAGAAACACAGTGGAATGTACTGTGAAAGTGAGAATAAAAGAAAAGAGAAATTGAAGCAATGTCACTAAAGGAATCAGCTGTGGATCACCTGATTAGATCCAGAAGAAAAGTAATATGAAAAACAAACAGATGTCAAACTGACAAGTCGGAACAGTAATGGAAGGCTGCTGTGACTGAGACATCTTCTGAAGTTCCATTTAGCTAAAAGCCAAATATCCAATGTATTTCCAATTCAATTTGCTTATAAATGTATGTCCTAGAAATTGTTTGAGATTCAGTTCATTCATTGACTATAACTCCCTAAAAATAATTCAGAAAGGAGAGATACAGGAAGAGGAAACTGAATTCTGAAAGAATTCTGGAAGAACTGGCTGGTAGAGGAGAAGTAACTAGAACCTTAAGAGAGGAAGGCCATGAGATTTTCAAGTTTGTGATGACCCATGACATAAAGATTAGACATGATCAGACATGTGGTCAAGACCCACAGTTTCCAAATGGTAGCTCATGTGCTGGCTGCTCTTCATAATTACCTGTGGCACTTGTAAAACAACATGAATTCCCAGATCCCTCCTGTGCCCAGTACCTGATTCAGTCCCTCTGGAAGCACACCCCAGATGTCTATATTTTTAACAAGCATCTCAGATTAGCTCAGATTATACTAATGCAATCAACCCCGGGAACCACTGACTGTGAGAAGGTAGTGTTCAAAAATTTTAGAGACCTGAAGGACATGACTCCAAGCTCCCTATTATATAGGACATATGGGAGGGGGGAAGAGCTCTCAAAAACAGGTTTCTGGTTGCATCATCACGTATGCTCCCTCAAGGCGGGGTAGAGACAGCCAAGGAGCCAAGTGGGCCACCCGGGGAACTCCCTGAGGAGCTGAGATGCAAAGAGAACACATACCTAACCCAAGGATGGGGTTTAAAAGGCAGCCCAGACCTATAAGAAAGATAGCAAAAAGGAATCAATGACAATGGAAAGGACTCTCTGAGCGCTGCTCAGGCCAAGAATAAGAGCTGGGAAGAAATGACTCACTGATGTGGAAGGCAGTGCAATGTCAGGACATGACGCAGATGCTCAACTCCAGTTCTGTTTCTCCAGTCTCCAAAAAGAACAATCCTCCTGGCTGTGGGGGAACAGAAGCCCCAGCCAAGGGAGTAGTATAGAACTGATTATCCAGCTGCTTTAAATTAGAACAGAGAAGCAGCACTCCAGAATGGAAAGGGCCTAGCCTTTGAGTCAGACCAACTCAGACAAAGCTCTTTCTCTTCCACCTCTCAGGACCTCTGTTTGATCATTTCTAAATGGAGAATAACAATTCCTGCCTCAAGTTTGCCAGGAAATAACATATCCACAGGGCCTAGCACACAGTGGACAGTGGATAAGGAGAAAAACACAGGAAATATCACATACCCAGGGCCTAAAGAAACAGCAATCTAGAAGAGCAGTCCTTAGACCAAGGCAGGCGCTGGTGAGACTACATCTAGAATATCACACTCCAAGTCTGGTCCAGGGCACAACTTGAAGAATACATTGAGAAACTAATGCTGATCCTAAGAAGACTAAGTAGCAGCTTGAAAGGCTTGTGATCCATGCACATGAGAAGGTGATGTTCAGCACAGAGAACAGAGCACTCAGAGAGGGCAAGAGGGACTTAAATTCCAGAGCTGTCAGAAGTAAAGGAGATTGACTTTTTCCATGGGCTAGACACGGAGAGACAGGATCAGCAGATGCACATTTTAGAGAAGCTCACAGAGGTAGAAAAGAATACAAAGGATGTCTTACAATGAAATGAGCTCTCAGTCACAGAAAGCAAGAGCCAGTTTAAGCAAGGGCCAGATACCAAAGTTAGGAATGCTGCAGAAAGATGGCTGTGGAACAGTTCTGCACCTGTGGAGCAGTTCTGGGGAGGACAGTGGTGTATGTGGGTGAGGGGAGAGGGGTGACCATGTTGAATTACTGAGGTTGTATAAGATTGTGATTATGGTCAAAACCATATAAGAATTAATCTTTTAATCTGGAGCATTTTTTCCTTTATAAATAGTCCCACATCACTCATATTTCTTGGTAATCAAATTGGCATCTTAAACCTTGAGCCTGTGAGCTGGGCATGTTTCCAAAGGAGGAGGTGGTCACTTACAGGTGTGCTTTAGAAACACCTGCGAATAATCTCTGTGAAGCTGAGGTGGGAGGGGGGACTGCTGAACGATTTAACAGCTGTCCCCATAGGAAGCCTTTCAATTCACAAAGGGACCACACCAACCCCAGGCTCAAGGGCCTGTGTTCCAGAGCACCTGGGCAGGGGAGCAGGCAGAAGACTTTTGCTGTACAGTTCAGATGGCCCAAGGAATGGCTGCCCACTTGAAGCACCAACTGCTACAAATATGGAAGTGTAGAGAAGCCCCTTACATAGATGCAGATGTGCAGAAAAGATCTTTCTCTTACACAGATGTGGAGGAGCAGAGATGCCTCATATGACTCACCATATGGATGTGAAAACAAAATGACCCTCTCAGGCAGAAGTCAGAAAGCAATGAGAAGCTCCGTGTTTCATATGGACATGGAGGCAGGGGACAGAGAAGGGCAATGCCATCAGCCTCACAATACATTTTCCATATAATGTTATAAATGATCGTTGGGTGTGGCTGAAATAATGCTAATGATATGAATCTTCATTTCTTTATGGGCTCAACATTTGTGCACTGGCCTAAAAACTTAATCCTCTTCCATGACAGGCTTCCCTGGAGAAAATCAGTCCTAATGAAATTTTTATAACATGACTTGTTCATCAAAGCGGGACTGAGTATACACTCGTGTTTTTTTAACCATGACATATCAGTCCAGAAAGGATGAGAGCTATCACATTCTTCAGTGTGCTGAGATCGTAGCAATCCCCTTCCTAGTGATTAAATCTAGATTACTTTGTTAAAGATTAATTTATCTGAGCCTACAAAATGGAGGTGATAATAATAAATCCCGTCCCACAGATAATGGTAGTGAAAGCATATTAAATAGCTGAGTGCACATAAAATTAAAATGAGAGAGAAAAGTTGCTTCTTTCCTCTTGCCCTCTTACTCCTTACAGTTAGCACATTTTAAGGTTATGAAAACTATGACGTGCTAAGTTAAAATACTAGCAAACAGTGTAAGCACAAATAGGCGATGGGGCATGAAGTCAATGTACCTTGGGTTCTACCACCGGGAAGGGCTGGTTCCCATCCATACACTATGGAGTAACAAGAGGATTTCGTTTATGTGGAGAAAAAGAGACTTGTGTTATTCACAAACAGCAACAACTCAGGACTACCTGTTTGCTTAAATCTGAAAGGCTCACCCCCTCCCTCCACATCTTCATGTCAAGTAATCATCATCCACGGCAGGAAAGATCCCCATCCCACTCCATGGACAGATGTCCTGGGCAGCTGCCAGCAACATGACCATGGCAACCAAGAGACACGTGACCACGGGAGCGGAGCCATTGAATAAGCCCAGGGCTCCTGCCAACTTCAGCCTTTATGGTTCTCCACTGTATCAACAAGGAGGCTGATGAACATTATTGGAGACCAAGGGATGGTATGCAGCACAGGCTCACTGAAGAGTCTCTATCAGGGCAGGTTCCCTTGGTCTCTAATGACCAAGCTCAAGAGCCTGCTACTATCCCTTGCAGGATGAGGTCCACCCACATGATCAAGGGCTACTCCCATATAAGGAGCCACAAAACCCTCCTCCATAGACTCTTACAACAGCTCACTCTCCAACATCCTGAAGATCCCACATCTTCCCTTGGGATCATCTCCTTTATTCACATTAATTCATCATTAAAAAATCGGTATGATGTCCCCAAGTGCCCCAGGGATATAGGACTAGTAGTCAAGATCTTCCCTGGCTTGATCTGTCTCATGGCTCTGACCTTACCTCGTTCTACTCCCCACCATTTCCCAAAACCTGCTGGTACCCAGCAGACTCTAACCAAGCTTTGCCGACCTCAACATCTTCTCTCATCAATTCCAGGCAGCATTTCCTGAATTGTCCTTCCTATAAGATGCTTTGGGTCATACCCAGTTGGTTAATTTTCTCAAAATGTTCATGTAATTCCTGGTTCTCCCACAACTTTATAAAATCCTCTACAAGGTAGGGACCAGGACCTGCCTGTATATATCCCAGTACTATGCTAGGCCCAAAAAAGTAACTCAGTCATCTTTAAGGATAGGTTGATGAGCTGACCTTATCCATAGATTCACTTCTCAAGTCTTCTAGACTACAAGAGAGCTTTTTCTGAGCCCTGAAAAAAACACAAAAGAAAGAAATAGTTATGAGAAGGAGGTACATGCTATCACTCATGCAGATGCCATTTCAAATGCTTAACCAGTGGTCTTGGGCTTAGGTTCAAGGTCATTGAAAAAAAAAATACCCTCTCATAATAGCCTTTACATACAAAATGAGACTGGCCCACCTTGGGGGATAGACTGGATCAATAATGTGTTAGCAAGGGCATGAGGGGGTCACTTAAATCCAAATGAAATGTTCTTGACATTGCACAAAAAGCCAGAATACACTCAATTCTGCTGCACTGAGGTGACAATTGTGTGGTCATAAAAGACCAAGGTCTACAGTGTCAAAAGAGCGGAAAGGCACTGATTACTCTGATTCTAAGAGTAATCCAGGGACCAGGGACCAGGGACCTGGGCCTCCTCAGAGTGCAGATGAACACATTAGCCAGCCATGGCTCTAGAACATCACCTGCTAGGACCCTTCCACACTCTGCTCTGGATCTGCATGCCCGTCTAGTCTGCTTAGACTCATTTGGTTCTTTCAGGGTCTATTTTGCAGAGAAGGGCACCAAATGTGTCAAGAGGCAATGCCACCAGTGGTCACAAGGGTAACCTGTGCCAAGTCTCCTTGGCAGTCATATTTCTCAGTTTATACGAATAAGTCATCATTTAAACAAATATTAGTCTCTTGTAAATCTGGTCAGTCTGAGTTCCTTGGTATTGACTTTCCCTCAGTGAACTCATAAACCATAATTCTTATTCTCCAAAACTAAGGATTGCCTGATCAACTTCTTTAACATTACCATTTTCCTCTGGGCTAAAGGTTCAAGGGAACAACTGCTTTCTGGAAAGTGGACTCAGAGTGCAGGCTCTGGAGCCTCAGCACCATTCTGGGGAGTTTCTGTGATGCTTGTGGTCATCTGCCCCAACACCTTAGCTGAAAGGCAGCCTGTTCTTTGTAGTGAAGCCTCCATGTTACCCTTACATGGGGCTCAATTTCAAAATGTGTGCTAAAGTGCAGGCCTAGGGAACTAGATTTAGGTTTATTTTAGAGGGAACAAGAGAGATGGCAGTCAAATGACCTCAGAGGTGAGCCCATTATTAGTTCATTGTTGTGAAGCATCCCTAAAGCAATTAGACCAATTGCTATGAGAAGACATGGCCATCCCTAGAGAGCTTCGATTGCCAAAGGGCTAAATTCGCTCTAAGAGCAGGAAGCAGAGGCTGACAAAAGCAACACACATCACACAATGCTCTCAGCTCTGAGGAGCTGTTGTAAGACACAGATGAGTTGCAGCCACCTCTCCTCTGACGCTCCAATCCCTGGCCAGATCCTTTCTCAGTGACAATGATCCACACCCTTAGCCTGAAGGATGAGAAGCCCTTCTGTGGCCAAAAGAGGTAGGCTTGGTTTGTAACTGCCCTAACAACAGATGGGCAGGTGCACCTAAGATGCAGTGGCCATGTTTACCATTCACGGCCCTCACCATCCACTTCGGCAGCCCCAAGGCAAGCCTGAGAGCACAGTGGCTGTGGGGAAATGCCCAGGTCTCTTACCTGGCTTCCAGTGATTTCTGTGGCAATGGAGGTGGCCCCACTGTAGGAGAGCTACATCTCGGAGGCATCTGCATCAGAGACAGAAGAGTCATGGTAGAGGACAGTCTGTTTGGGGACCACCCACCATCTTTCCCCCTTCTTTACATGATTCCTTTTAGGGAGATATTTCCTCCCTGGGTACAGCCATAGTGGATACATCATTATAGATGCCTTGCTCTTTCAAGATGCCAAGGGAGCGTGGTAGGCCTATCAGTCCATCTGGGCCAGCTTGCCTCTCCTTCCTGGGCCCTAGAGCTTAGATCATGTTCATATCCCAGCAGTAGAGTCCTGAGACCTGCGTTCTTGGGCTTTTTCTGCTCCTTCCCTTCCTGAGCTTGGTTCTTCAGCTTTTCCTTTCATTCAGCAAGCCACTGCACACTCTTTTAAAAACAATTCTTTTTGGCTTAGGTTAGCCACAGCCAAATTTTGTTGCTTTCAATGAGAGAATCCCATTTGATATGGTCACCCAATAAACATCAGCAACATCTACTCCCTGCCAGGCCCTGTGCCAGGTCTGGAGCTAGCACTCCCCACATCTGGGAGACAGACAAGTAAATTAGGAGAACAGAACAATGTGCAATGTTCTTTTGGCTCCAACACCTGTAACACAATATGGGAATAGTGGGAGAGAGGGGCTCCCTCTCACTGATGGGAAGGCTGAGAAAGCTTTGGAGAGGAGAACAGCTGAGCTGAATTTTGAGAAATGAAAACTGGTTAAGGCACGAAAGTAAAGAACATTACAGGTGGAACGACCACGAGCTAATGATGGTATGAAAGAATACAGTCCCGTGTCTTCAGTATTGCACCTAGTACAACACTGTGCCTTCAGTAGTGCACCTAGCATCAGAGGTGGAGCCACCTTGCGCTAATGGTGGTTATGAAAGAACACAGTCTCCAGTACTGCCTCTTTTCTCTAGATCCTAGCATCCTCTTGGTCTACTATAAGAACAACCCTGGCATTACAGTATAGTTTTAAAAGCCTAGGCTTTGTGGTCAGACCTGGGTTCAAGTCCAGATTCTGCCAGATAGATTGTTCATCACAGTGACCACATGGAGGTATACAGTAAGACTTGGACGCCGCTATTCTGTAATTGCCAGCAATCTGGTGTGCTTGTTCTGAGTCAATAACTGGCTCACTGGATGATGCTTTTGCTCCTTAATTAAAAAGGTTGAACTGAAGCACTAAGATTCTTTTCAGTTTGATAGTCTGAAGTTTCAGGAATCTTTTGGACCCTAGGCTGAAGCCCCTCCTTCACCTGAGGTTTTGTTTATTTGCATCTAGCTTAAGTCTAGAGAGAGTCATACAATAGGACCAGATTTTAAACAAATGAAATAGATGAGAAGGAAAATCTGTGTCCTGGCTATAGGGGCTGAAGGGCATATCTGTCAGGAAGGAACGCAGCATTTCAGAGGTTGCAGTTAATTCCTCTAAATGAGCAAGACATGTTCGTTCATTCAACAAATATTTGTTGAATTCTACTGGGTATCAGGCATTACTGCAGACCTTGGAGAAAGGGTGGTAGATAAATCAAACACCACCTTTGGTCTATGCTTACATTCCAGAGGAAAAAAAAAAAGATAAAAATAAACTAGCAGCCTGATTAAAAAGAAGAACTCCTATCCTTGAAAGTTCCAGTATCCACCATGCTGCCTCCAACCAGAGCACAGGCCAGAGCCTCAGCCTCTTGCTCCCCTATCCCCACCACAGCCTGAGGGGCACTTTATTAAATTTAAGTATTCACCTGCCAAGATATGTACCTGACACATGTCTGACTAGATCCTCCCTCAAGCTCAGGGCAAGCTCGGAGGAGCTGCTGAAACCCTACATCACGGATGGAAACACAGTACCTCTTGTTTAAATAATTCTTCAGGGCCCTTATTTGTAGTGTTCCACTTTCTGAAACCTCCCTCCGGTTCTTCTTCATTGATTGAGAGAGTTCTCTCTGAAGGCCCTGCAAGCATTAATGCAGTAAGAGTGAATTGTTGAATTCATACTACGTGAATTGTTTAGAAACTTATAATTGTACCGCAAAATTTTAACATTGTTTCCCCTTCATTAAGAAGGACTAAGAAATATATAAAGGGACAGTAAGAGTGTGATTCTGAAGAATCTTCAGGGCATCTGAGCAAGGGCTGGCATCAGGATCATTTCAAGGTCAAAGTTTATTTGCAGAACAGAGGTAAGGTACCCCCTGCCTCCAAACTTCTCACTCCTTAGCTACAGGCAATCAAAGCCCTGAGAGTGGCTTGAGCCATGATCTTAAAAAGAGGGCTGTGAGGCCAGGTGCAATGGCTCACGCCTATAATCTCAGCACTTTGGGAGGCTGAGGCAGGCGGATCACTTGAGGTCAAGAGTTCCAGACTAGCCTGGTCAACATGTTGAAACCCCATTTCCACTAAAAATACAAAAATTACAGGCAGGTGCCTGTAATCCCAGCTACTCAGGAGGCTGAGGCATAAGAATTGCTTAAACTTGGGAGGCAGAGGTTACAGTGAGCTGAGATTGTGCCACTGCACTCCAACTTGGGTGACAGAGTGACACTCCATCTCAAAAAAAAAAAAAAAGAGGGCTGTGTGTGAGGGCTGGCAGAGGCCCTGGTCAGTGACCAGTCAGCCACATCCTGGTAGAGGCTTGGCTTCTTCCCAAGAAGAGGCAGAAGCTCAGCCAGAATCAGAGGTTCCTGAATATCCTTCAAAGCAGCCCTGTGCTGTGAAACAGCTGCTTCCTCAGGATCTATGATGGGAGCCCAGGTCAATGGCATGAACAGTGAAGGCAGCCTGGCACATGCACCACTATGCCCATAAGAACCCTGATGCGGCTTGCATGTTGCATTCAGTCTGGGCGGCAAATATAAAACACAGCAGCTCTCTCTGTCCTGTGACTCCCTATAGCAACTCAGGCCCAGCAACTCGAAGAAGGCTCCCAGAGGGCCCTTTGAGTCTGCTGCGGAGCTTTAGATTTTCTAGGAGGTGGATGAGCTCTAATCCTCAATGACAGCACTGAGTTGATTTTTGATCCAGGTTTAATTGCACTTGCTGCCTCTAAGGTGTGTCCTGGGAAGGTGCATAAGAGACCCTCCAAGGATGGGGAATTCACAGGCTTTATATTCTTGGTGATCTGGATAGTCCCTGAAGGCCCTGAGCTGACTTCCATTTGGTAATATTTCTGGAAATCAACAACTGCTAATTTCTCATCATGCAGAAAAGTCTAAACAGCTCTGTTCTCCAGTAGGGAGTCTTCTCCGAAATAGAGGTGAAACGGCTGCTAGCAGGACTGCCCCTGGATTTAACACAGCTGATGGAATATCTTTCAGAGACAATGATAGGATTGCCCTTGCTCTTACCTTGAGTGACCATCACAATCTCCTTTACCTTCCGGTACTGGTTTAACAGCCCCGTAAGCTCCTCTATCCGACGGTCCTGCCACAGTGTGAGCAGAGATTTAGATTAATGCTACGCTGGCAGCTCAGATGATTTCATTTTGGGACCCACGCTATGTTCTGGGCACAAGGAGAAGAAATCCCACGTGGAACCAAAGGAAAAGAGTGTCCAGGCCCCATTCCACAGAGCTGGGATTTCAGTGGTCTGCCTCATAGGCATCTGCAGGCATTCACGACTCTACCTGAAGACTGTGAGTCATCTGAGACACCCTTCACAGGGCTTAAACATTTTCAGAAGCACGAAACTCACTGTCTTCCTACCTTCCTGAAGTGGTCATTGAAATCTGCCTCCTGGTCCTAGTGTTGCCCACTGGAGCGACACAAAAAAAGACTAAAGTAAAGCTGTCATATTTATCCCAATATACTCATTTGTTCCCTAGGAGTCTGAGATACCTCATACTGCAGAGTAAATTCCCAGAGAAGATTGTTTCATTCAAGGCAAAGGCCTTGAAAGGAACTTGGGAGACCACACAGGTCGTAGATAAACTTGGGTGTGAAAGCTGGCTGTGCTATTTACTAGTTACCTGACCTTAGGCCAAATTACTTAAGTACTCTGAGTCTGTTTCCTCATCTGTAAAATGAAGGGTTGTGATCCTCAGAGATGATGTTTATACCAGCCAGGTACTCTTTATTTATAGAGGTGGCTATTTATGACTGTGCCAAAATTAGATGCAAAGGATATAAGATGGCAGAGTAAACTGAGGCACAGCATGCTGCCAAATGTCTCTATGATGGTTCTATTGTCAGATCATGCATATGGGAGATTGGGGGGGCTATTTTGCTAGGAATTCCAGCAAGAGCTATGATATTGGCAGTGATCACAGCAGCAGCAGTATTTTTTTTCCCCCCACACCAGCAGGAACAGGCAGGGCTATAATCTGCCTTTAGGAGATTCCATTTAGACAAACCTTCCATTTCTCAAAGCTAAAAACAGGTGGCTGAGGCCAGGTCTCTAGGAGGCATAAGTCATTCTCCTGACATACCCCTATGTCAATGGCATAATAAGTATGGCCCTGTCCAGAATATCAGAGATCAGCAGGGACCAAACAGAGCCAGGGATGTAAGCATGGAAAAGACAAGGCTACCCAATGACCATCTCACCTTATCTTCATTGGCAAGCAGCAAAGTTTCCATCCCCATTTTCAGACGTTGAATTTCTTGGTCTAAAAGAATTCGGGTATAGAAATAATTATTTATATAAAGGCAAACAGCTATCCACACTTGCTATGATGCCTCCCAAGTTCAAATGAAGACTTTCCATGTGAACATGGCTCTTTTAGTTCTTTAAAGAGGCCAGGATGGTGTCTGCCACAGACTCATTCTCTTTAAATATTTGCTAGACTACTAAATGAAGGAATCCAGTATGCTGTCTTCTCTTTACAGACATTTATGGGCAAAATCAAAATGCCCATGTACTTGAGGTGACACAGAGGAAGCCAAAAATCTTTCAAAACCAACATCTCCTAAGAATATAGACATTTTTATCCTTTACAACTTGAGTAGGCATGTACCTGGGCTTCTGGCTGGCTTTGAAGAAAATCATACAGTCGGACAAATTGTAGGAAGAGGAGAATTTAACATTAAAAGAATCTACAGTTGAGTGAAGACTGGGAAATAAAAATTATGTAAAAGAGTTGGTACTTGGCTTAATTTGAAATGATATAGTCAAAACTGACTAACAAATGTTTAGATGTATTGGGATATATACATATATGCAAATGCTGGGTTAAGGATAAACAATCTTATTTCATCATAAACCAGAATTTCCCTATGGGCTGAGAAATCTGTCGGTCTGCAGTGGAAAACCCGCAGCCTTCTCTCAGTTTGGACCCAACAGGGACTCTGTTGATTCCTTAACTGTTTTGGAGAGCCTAAGGAAGCTGGAGGTCATTTGCCAGATACTCTAGGAATTGGCACATAGCTAGATTGTTCAAAGAAGGATCTATGCCTCTTCCTAAATGGGAATAGGGATGTCTATATCAAAAAAAAGTACAGGAGTCAAGGGAATATATAGGCCTCCCATTTTCTTTTGGGATGCTTGTTACATCTAACAAGAATAGCAACAGTAGATCTATGGACTTTGTGTAAATAGTTGTGGAGATTAATTTTCAGAATAAAGTGGATAATCGCTTGCTCATTATTTAGGCTCTGGGTAGCTAATATCAGCTCTGCAGCTCACTTTGCTGGGGAGGGCAGTAAGCTTCATATGAAGACTGGCAAACCCTGATCCACTGGTCAGAACCTAACTTCGACAGCAAATGACCCAAGGACCAGCTCTAGAAAGTACCCAGTAATGGAGTGGGGTAGGGCCTGGGAGGCTCAGACTGTGGGGAGAGGAGGGGTAGACTGGGAAGGCTGCCTGGCCTAGAAGTCATGACATGGGGCACTCTCTGTTCAGGCTTAGCATCAGAGATAGTCCAGGGTGTCTTAGTAGAGCCCAGCCTCTACAAGCAGGCCTTGGCAGGTAGGCAACACAGCCAATGGCTTGGGCGGACACTGAGAAAAGCTAGGAGAGGCATGAGCATGTTGATAACTAATTTCCTTCTCCAGCCTAAGCCATTGTTGCATGGCTTCCACACCCCAGCTGCGGATCCAAGCTAAGCAGTGCTGAGGCCAGGATGTGACTAGGTAGTGACACCAACCCGTAGGACTATATGATCTTCAGCATTGCTCTGCAGCCTGGTAGTGAGTGGAGAAGTTGAAAGGTGTGTGATCATTTTGTATACATGGCAAACAGCCATAAAGATTTATGTGTTCATTACAGTAGTTGAGGATTTATCCTCTATTTTTGATCAGCAAGACTTGAACTCCTCAGGGACCATTCACCATCCTTTCACTTATTCAAGAAATATTTCTTAGGGAAATATTTCTACAATGAAATATTTCCACAAGAAATATTTCCACAAGAAATATTTCTACAATGGGCCGAATATTGTGCTGGGCTTTGTGGATATGCTCTTAAACAAGAAACATATAGTCCTTGCCCCAGAGTGGGGATAACACACAACACTGGTAAGTTATAATAAGTGCTAGGCAGGAAAAAGAAAGGATATGGAGTTAGAGAATAATAGGACTGGGACCACCTATTTGAGTTAGGGTGGCCAGGAAAGGTGTTTCTGAGAGGTAAGATTTGAAACCTCAAGAATGAAAAAGAACTGACTTGTTTCTGTAATCTCAGGGCCTTATACAAGCATCAGGCAGATATCCATGAAACGACTGAATAAATTGCTAAAGCCTCCCCTTTGGTGATGATACAGAAGTAAGGCCTTTCAATCAAATGAGAGAGTTAGGTATTTCCTGCATTTTCAGTAAAAGCTCCAGAGGTGGCTGCACAGAACTTCTGTGCATCTGAAAAAAGCCTTCTAGTTAGGGGAGAGTTCCATGGGAATGATTCCACAATAGTGCTGCATTATAGGGACACACATAAACACACACACTGGTGCATCCATTCACTTGGCCATGCTTGCACACATATATGCATGTCCATTAGCATGGCTACACACACAAGCATATGCACACTCATTTATAGAAAAACAGGCTCACTTATAAGAGTAGGCCCAGGGACCCAGACAACTGCATTTTGTCACAGTCAAGCTAGTCACCTCTCTCTGTGTGGTCACCGTGGAGAGCTGCTGTCCGGGAGAGCTGGCTGTGCAGACGCTCAATTTCTGCATCTTTCAGGGCCACCTGTTCTTGCAGCTGGGCGACTTCAGCCTGGAAAAGAAACAGAGGATCCCTACCAGGTCAGAAGGACTGCTAAATCATGATGAAGTGCCTCTCGTCAGAGTCCAGAGCCCATCAGGCACCAGGGTGAATCAGGAGTTAGGAGAAGAGGTGAGCAGTAGCAGGGGCTCACTGCCCTCTCTACAGGTGGAACTCTGCTGACTGAATTCACTCTTCTAGGCCATCCTGGCCCTCCCCCACAGCTCTGGACATCAATGTGCTTCTTCCCCTGCAACTTCCTACATGACCAGGTTTTCTCTCCCCTGCCCTGTGAGGACTGGGATTGTGATGAGGAGTTGGGATTGTGTGCAATGGGAGGGCTGTCCTTGGTGCAGAGGAGGATATTCTGGATGTGGTCTTCCTTCTCCCAAGATACTCATGCAATAACATTTAGAGACACCACTGTAACAAGTGCATGCAGCTTTCATCTTTCCAACCCACACAGAAAATACAGCAGAAGCCAAATCACCACTGGTGGAGAAAAGGTAAGCCAAGGGCTCCCTCCTTCAACACGCTCCTACCCTTTGGGCACAGTCACTGCCTCTCTCCAACGTCCAGGCATGTGTGCATGTTCACTCATATATAGACGTACAAACATTCAGGAGTGCTTAATTTACATACTTTGGCAAAAAAGCATGTATACACAGCTCATAAGTACACACATACATTCATATTTGCACACACACAGGCAGCTGCACTAGATGGTTCCCAGGTCGCAATTAAGTAGTGCAGGTTAAATTTCATACACAACACTAGGTGTGGTTGTTCATGCTTTCCCATACTCATTAGGAGATCAGAATGTATAGGTCCTGTCCCAAGAGGTACCTGGATTTTGGAGTCAAACAAACCTTGATTCTCTTTAGTTGGGTGACCTTGGGCAAGTAAGTTAACCTTTCTGAGTCTCAGCTCACCTATAAAATGGGAAAAACTACACCTACTTCATGGGACTGCAATAAGGCTTAAGATAATGGTTATGAACGACCTAGTCCAATATTTAGTATATACTAAGAGCTCAATAAATGCTACTGCTATTTGCTCCTCTCATCCTATTCTTTTCTTTGTGGATAATTGGTTCAATTCTCTCTGCATCAAACCAGGTAAGAAAAGGGATGAGCATCGAATGTGGAGTTGGTCAATAAAAGACAGCAAAGGCTTCTCCTCTGGCCACCCCTTCCCCATGTGTTGGCCCTATCATGTCCCACCTTTGGTCCTCAAGGTCATAGTATGAGCTGTTCATTTCCACAAAGGCCCAAGTTAATATTTGAACAACCCCAAGTAATTAAGTGAATACTGGCCCTGTTGGCAACTCTGTTGCTGGACAGGCCTTGTGTTCAGTTTCAGCACAAAGACTGAGCACCCACCCTGATCAGCCCCTGCGCTCACTTTCTTACATCAAATCCTCACAAGAAACCACCTGAGGAAACAATATCTCCGTAAGTCATCAGGAAGCAAACGGGAGTAATACAAGATTCTGTGTCAGTCACAGAGCTACTTGGTGACCAGGCCAGGATGCAAACCCTGGCCTGCCTGCTCCAGTGTCAGGGCTCCACCCACCACCGCATGTCTGCTTCTGAGTTAACAGGACAGATGAAGGCCACTCTTACCAGGCTTGGGCTCCCTGAGCTCACCTCAAGGGTTTCTGAATCACCTTCCCTAACATCCCCCAAATAGGACAGGGATGACCATATAAAGAGATGACAAGGGGTAGGGTTTCCTTATTCCAACGTTCATAATGAAGCACTGCCCCTCTACTCACAGAGGCCAAGAGCTGGGTCCTGCTGTGCAACCCGCTTGCTGAGACATGCAGCTATGGAGCAGTTTATCAGAGCTCACTCAAGGCAAAGATGCCCATGGGCTTATGACTCATGGTGACAATGGCTTCTGAAGATATTAGCTTTGGGAGTCTCAAATCCATTTCTACAAAGGCCAGATGATTCTTGAAAGATATTCCTTTAACTTTTCTTGTACCTCTCCACACCCATTTCTCCCTTTCTTTGTGGACAAGATGGGCACTGGTCTCTGTCAGAAATCTGGATACCTGATGCTTGTCTGCTGGCCCCACAGTTGGGAATTCAGCAGTGTGGACTGATCAAGACAGAATCTAGCACCTGGCACTATGAGGGCTCTTCTTCCTGAGCCCTGCCTCTAGGGGAGGTCCTGTAGGTATATACAATGGACCCTACAGACCAAGTGACTGGGTCCAACCTGCCTTGTGCTAATTTCCACAGAAATAGGCCAGACTCTATAGGGGCTCTGTTATCCTTTGAACGATCTCTGTCCCCACAGTTGGGAAGGCCAAGAACAGTCCAGAGACCTACTTGACTGTGTATGTTACTGCCACTTGACTGTGTATGCTACTGTCTGAGTCCCTGCAGATGCTGTGCCTCATTAAACCCAGGGACCATGCCCTACTGTCATTGCACTGGGAGATGAATCCCCTTCAGGGACTGAGAGGCCTTAAGCAGAAAAGTGAAAAACTTCCAAAAACAGTGCTGGTTTTCTCTGCAGGGAATCAGGATGAGGTTGGAAACAACATGAAGGCACAGGAATGACACAGACCCAGATGTGAACCTCAGCTTGGCCATGCTGAGCCTCTGTTTCCTTCCCAGTCAAGTGAGAATTAAAAAATATATACCTCACTAGGTGATTTTATGGATTATATGATCAAATGTGTGCAAATAGCTTGGTACATTCTGGCACATAGGAAGTGCTCCACACCTGGTAGTTATTAAATAACCCTTAGCATCTCAAAGGTCTACATGCCAAGGCAAAGAGCTGGGGTAATTTAAAAAGAAAAGTATTATTTGGTTTTACGACAGAGGGTGTACAACTTCAAAGGTTTCCCCAAGACAGGGCTTGTTTGAGTGGGGCATTGTGATGGAAGGTTCTGAGCTACTGGACAAAACCAGTGCCCCTAGAGCTGGTGCCTGTGAAGCATACACATACACAACTACACTCAGATACACACAGGCCAGGACACAGATGGGTCTGATTGCCTAGGCTTGGTACCAAATAGCTGTAAAATCCTGGGAAAGTTAAATCTCTCTGTGCATCCATTTCATTATCTGTAAAATGATTAATCAAATTATTTTACATGTATACACTAGATTACATATTTACATATGTTCAGTGCTTTATTTTGATAACATGAGAAGTCATAAAATTTTAAATAATAGCATGATACAAAATTGCATATAAATTATCAACAATAAAAATTAAGAGACAGAGATAGGGAGACCCTGATGTTTGAATATTTCTTCCTGCCAAATCTCATGTTCAACTGTAATCCCCAGTATTGGAGGTGGGCCCTGGTAGGAGGTGAATGGATCATGAGGGTAGATTTCTCATGAATGGTGGTGCCACCCTCTTGGTGCTGTCCTCGCAATTGTGAGTGAGTTTTCACGAGATGAGGTTGTTTAAAAGTTTGTGGCACCTCCTCTCGTCTCTCTCACTTGCTCCTGCTTTTGCCTTCTGCCATGACTGAAAACTCCCTAAGGCTTCACTAGAAGCTGAGCGGATGCGACCAGCATGCTTCCTGTAAAACCTGCAGTACTCTGAGCTAATTAAACCTCTTCTTTATAAATTACCTAGTCTAAGCTATTTACTTGTAGCAATGCAAGAATGGCCTGACACAGACCTAAAACAGAAGAGAATACATGGAAGGAAATATTAGCACTGGTAGTACCTGGGTGGTATGAGTGCTTTTGATTCCTTTAATTTTTTATGTTTTGAACATTCTCTATAGTGTGTGTTACTGTTTTTATAATAATTAGCAATTAACCTGCACAAAAAATAAAAATACAAAGTAGAAGTTAAGAAAATTCTAATAAAAACGATCCAGTAATGCCCTTGGGTGGCACTGCAGACACAGTAGGGGAAGGCAGGTGTGAGCCTCCCATCTCCCCATACTCCCCAAAGGAAACCTAACTGTAGCCTAATGTAAACTTCCTGAAATTTAAATAACAATTCACCGTTTTAAAATCCAATGTGCAGGCCAAAAAAATTCATGGGCTACTTGTAACCCACTAGTTTTGATCTCTGCACTTTAGTATAGGAACAGAAGGAAGAAACAAAGAGGGGAGGGAAGAAATTTATTTCACAATATAATTTATTTTTGGTGTCCTTTAAATTGCAGGCTCCCTAGTTTAAGAGAAACATGATTTGATTGAAGAAATAATTCAAAGCTTATATCATTTTTAGGATTATATTTTGTGCCAAATATAAAGCATGCCTATTTTTTGAAAAACTGATTCTAGAAGGGACTACTGAATTTAAAATGATGCATCCAACATCTGCTTTAGGACTCATGACTCACTGCTTGCCACTCACTTGCTCCCCCACTCCTAGCCCCTTCTTGGTCCAGCTTCAGCCAGGCATTATGGGGTGCAGGGAGAGGAAGCAGACTGGGTTACTACACTTGAGCAATTCATAATCTCACAGGCTTTCTCCATGAGGATCTTTCCTGGATCAAGTCTGTCTGCTGCCCAATCTGGGCACTGTTGTGTGTCCACACTGGAGGGCTGATTTGCATTTTCAAACTTAGGCTACTGGAAACCCCCAAGCTGGAATGCAGACCTTCTCCACAAGGCCCTCGTACTCTCTCCGTAAGCATCAGGAGTGCCATTTACCTTAGTGGCCTTTAGCTTCCATTCATACTGATTCCGTTCATTTTCCAATTCTTCCACTTTGATTTTGAGGTGCCTGAGCTCTTGCAGTAACTCCTAGAGGGATGAGGGAGAAAGACAAAGTTCTGATGGTTAAAAGATGTGCTCTTGATTTACCAACTTGGTTAAGCTCATGCATAGGGGATGCAGCAACCACATCAAGCTCCACATAGCAGCTTTAATCTTTAAACAAGGCCCTTGTTTCAGGAAAGCTGTATGGCCATTAAAAAACAAAGGCCAGTGCGCTCCAGACATAAGAAAGTGAAAACTTTCCTTTTAGTTTTAGAACCTGTTCTGCCTGCCCCTTTCTCTGACATCTATGTCCTCTGCGGGGTATGCCAGCATCACACACATGAGTATAGGCAGGCAGGCGAGGCTTTGGAGTGGGAAGAACAGAGCTGCTGAAATGAGGCAGCTTCTTCCCTGTGATGCAAAGTAGTAGGAAACAGGCTAATTGGGAGCATCTCTCTGTGCTGGGAGTGAAGGAAGATAGAAGAAGGTGCCTGTGATCCTGGAAGGCCTCACAGAGGAAAAAAATGAAACCCTAAGGGAACAAACGTTAAGGGCCAAATATAGATGTCATAATGGGTGTTCCAGTTCAGAAGAAGATAATAGTTTGAAGAAAGAAGGGAGGGAGAAAGCATCCAGGGAGGAGTAAAGATAGGAGACAGAAAGGGAGATAACTCATGGGGCTGGAGCTGAGGATGGGTGTAGGTACACAGTGGAAGATGAGGCTGAGAAGTTAAGGTGAGGCCCTAAGGTAAAGGCTTGAGGATGAGAATACATATGATGAGTTCTGATGCCATTCTTTGGACAGTAGTGAGTCACTGAAGGTTGCTGAGTGGGGAGGTGACAGAAACAATTTTCTCTTACATGGAATTCAAGCCCCTATATTCTGACTCCAGGACCCTTGTTTGTAAAACTACTCCTTCTATAAAGATGACTCCACTAAGCACTGTTATCTTGAACCAAGATTCTCTTAACAGACAATTAGTCCTGCTGACTAGCTCCCATCAGAAGAATTGGCATAAAGATAATTATTTCCATAGGCTTTCTGAACTGCAGTCTCACACAACAAACTTCCTACTTAACATCACATGGATGCTCACAGGCATCTCCGGACCGTCATGTGCCAAGTGGAATCCTCAACTCCCCTCCTAGTTACTCTCATCTTACTAAATGCCATATCCATCGATCTAACAGCTTATCCAGAAACATAGGATCTATCCTCAGCATCTCCCTCTCCTTCCTCCCCTATGTATGCAGTTCATCCCCAAGTTTTATTAATTCTACTTCCAGGAAAACGACTTGAATGTCGCCTTTCTTTCCCACTCAGGCACCACCACTCTGGTCTAGCAATTAGCACTGACAGCCTGGACAGTCAATTCATTGGTTGCTTCTTGGTTGTCTTGCTCCTCTCAAAGCAGTTGACCCCGTGGCATCTGGGAGAGCGATATGATCAAACCATACATTAGATCACGGCACTCCCATGCTTCTCAAAGCTCATAAACTTCAACACATGACCTGACACCTCCCTGCCTGCCTCTTGGATCACTCTTTCTCCCTAGTTATGCTCTAGCCACATGGATAATTTTCAGTTCCTCTCTCCAATTTAGGTGTTTGCAGGTAACATTCCCTCTGTCTTGAATTTTCTGCCAGGTTAACTCCTGCCCATCCTTCA
Organism: Theropithecus gelada; assembly: GCF_003255815.1. Classification (NCBI taxonomy): domain Eukaryota; kingdom Metazoa; phylum Chordata; class Mammalia; order Primates; family Cercopithecidae; genus Theropithecus; species Theropithecus gelada. The sequence goes on from NC_037682.1 coordinate 57,966,747, forward strand.
GGTCTCCCTGAGTAAATCTATCCTGACCTCCATACTATATCAGGCTCCTCTGCTATATTCTCTTGTACTTCCTACATAATATGCAATTAAATATTTATTTGTATGACAGCTAACAGCTAGCTCTCCTCCTAAGCTGTAAACTCCATGAGGCATTTGCTAACCTCTGATTATCCTGCAGTGCCTGGCACATAGTAGGTATGCACAATTTGTCAATGAATGCACACGTGAAACTCAACTCATTATTTAACTGGCCTGGAGGTCTTGGCCTTCTGAGATCATCCACCACGAAGTGACATTGCTTACCCTTGAATTTCGTAGGGTCATTTATTAAGATTGCCTTCTAGCTGAGGTGAGCATTTGCTGATGCCCACTAAAAACAAAACAAAGAAAACTTCTGGCCAGGCACGGTGGTTCACGCCTGTAATCCCAACACTTTGAGAGGCTGAGGTGGGTGGGTCACTTGAGATCAGGAGCTCGAGACCAGCCTAGCTAACATGGTGAAACCCTATCTTTACTAAAAATACAAAAATTAGCCAAGTGTGGTGATGAGTGTCTGTAATCCCAGCTGGAAAAAAAAAAAAAAAAAAAGGAAAAGGAAACTTCTCAGCTAAGGCTATTGCATCCATGATCTGCATCACTGGATATCAAGGCCTCAGTTACCTGCTTTGACTTGCAGCAGACCCTGAATCATTCTCTGAGAACATTATTGGCCCTGCCTGAGAGGCTCCAATGCCCACAAGTTGGGGGTTCTTCTGCTCAGCCTTGTATCCTAGCCAGGCTACTCAGTCTGTTGGAGAGGGTGTCAGGCCAGCTGATATCAGAATCGGAAGTATGCAGGTTCCTACTGCCTGAGGAGCTGCCACTGTGGGTACACAGCGATCATCCTCTCCAGGCTCTGTGACCTCTGGAACATCCTCTTCCTTCCATGTTACTTGTTGTCCATCACTGACTACCAACATGAGTACATGCACATTTTACCTTCCTTTAAAAGTCTTGCTGGAGTAACCTACTCAACATAGGTCATGCGCCAACACCCTCTCAAGGCTTCTCTATCCAAATCTACATTTACATCTTGACTTTCCTATTTTCCCCCTGTCCTTTAATGCAGCAGGAAATCTTTCCCACCGAATCCCTCCCCCCAACACCTATGTCTAGATTTTCAACAGGCTCTCTAATTGAGTATGGACCATAGTAACTTCCTACAGAGCCAGGGTACCCTCTGTAGTACTCATGGCTGCTGTGACCTCGGTCTTTTCTTGGGGAGCTTCCAAGTCCTTTTCAACAGTAGGCCTCCTTAGAGGCATAGGCTTGTCTCTGCTGAAGCTGCTATCACCTGCCATGAGCAAAGTCACAGAGGACCAGGTCATCCCCATGTGGAGAGCCAAGTCCACAGTCCCAGTCAGATACAGCCCCGCATGGCCCAGTGGTTATAAAATCAGCCTGATGTGATTATGTGGGGGGGATTTTTCCTGGAAGTTCAGATGACGACTTAATTATTCACAGCACATGAAAACTTGCATTTTATTTTTTCACTGGGGGTAAACATAAACTTGAAAGGATTCTTTTCATAATACTTTTTTTTCCTTAAAAAAAAATCATGTGAAACAAAACTTTGTTTAATCTCCCAGCCTGGGAGGAGGAATCAGTATCTGAGTCATATACATGGGAAGGGGAATCATGAGGCTTCCTGTGGCACAAATGCCCCATCACTCAGAGCACCTGGTGCACCTCATTCCCAACCCTTAAGGAGATGAGTGCCACCTGTTTGAGGGTTGGCCTCACCTGCTCAGACCCTGCTCAGTGAGGGTCACTGAACTCACTTCACATCCCAAGAGGACTGAGTGAGTCCAAGCTCTGCCCAGAGGTAACAACAGATCCATGCCAAGCCACTGCACTCTGTTCTGGTTAGGAGAAACCCCAGCCCCTCCACGAGTGAAATGCCCCACACACGCATGCTCTGGTATACTTAAGTGTGGTTCCTACAGGTGACCCCTCCCAACAGGCACAGTCCTGGCCGCAGGACTGGGACTCGGCCACACCGTCACTGGCCGCTACCTCCTCAGGGTGGCCCCTACTGTGTAACAGGCGCTCTTGAATCTGCCTGTGGATGTCCAGCTGCAGCCTACACATCTGCTCCTGCAGCTCACTGATCACATTCAGAACCGACTGTAGGAAGGAAAAGAAAGAAGAGAAAAGCGCTCCAGGTCAGACAGCTCTCAGATGCAGAACTCCTTAAGAGAAAAGCACAGAGGTGCATGGGGCAGGGAGGAGGTGGCACCCAGTGGTCACTGTCGACAGCCCTCCACTTTCCTCACCAGAACCAAAAGACATGGCATTTTTCCTCAGGCCTGCCCCATCCAGGTGCCTGTCTGGCAGTTCAAACAAATCCCCAACAGCTCCTTTGTGCCATACTGTTGTGTCAACACCGAGATATGGAGTCTAGAAGAAACCCTTCATCCAAGCAGAAGCAATAGCAGATGTGGGTGCACACCGGGGCACACACACAAACACATCCCCTCTCCACATATGCATGATACACATACTGACTCCCCTTACCCAAACACCCAGTGTGTCAGCACGTATGCACAGGCGACATATGGCACACATAACACTTATCCATGACAATATGTACCTAAACTCTGAACTCGGTCAGGCACCAATATGCTATTTCAGTGTCTTCATCTTACATTCCTCCATCTTGTTTACAAGATTATCCCAAGCAACGTTTTTGCAACACTTCAGTGAAATGTGGATTTACCTGGTCTACCACAAGACACATTCCTGGCCAAACTGATAAGGCCAATCTAATGTGACTCACTCCTCGAGGACACCAATCCCCACTGATCACATTCAGAACCGACTGTAGGAAGGAAAAGGAAAAAACTTTGTCTCCTAGCTTCTTGCAAACCATCATAGAGTTGGCCCCAAACTCAATAGACTAAAATTTATTGAATCTATCACACTTTTGCCATTTTGAAAATCAAGAAGGAAATGGTTCCAGTTTTCTAGAAACATTTGATTTTCCTGATTCCTTAAAGTTAACTTATAGCAAGCACTTTGGGGGACTACTGTCCTAAATTTTTTGTACCTGTCAGAGGCATCCATGGAATCAAGTCCATTTTTTCTTTGTTTTTCTTATTAAGAACATAACTGTGTGTGTGGTGTGTGTGTGTGTGTGTGTGTGTGTGTGGCTTTGTGTTGTCCTCAGCATTATCCTTTAGTTTGGGATGTCCCCTTCCTGACACTGGTCATGCAGGTGCACTTTTGTCTTTAGCGTATGTCCTTTCTGCCTTTTGTACAAGCCCCTCTGAAAACTACTTCCTTTCAAGAGACCTCTAAGCTCTTCCTTTTTATTGGTATTATCTGTGAGATTGCACAGTCAGAATTATATTTAAGTAGTTCAACATTCTTGGGTCTTCCTCTATTTGAGAGTTCCCCATCCATTTTATTTTTAAACTGTCAGAGTTATGACTGACCCAAGTTTACAGTGCATGTCTGTTTATGCCTAGTTTTTTCCGTGCTCACCCTTGTGAACATTCAAGTAACAATAACCACTTTCTCTCAAGGTACCTATCACTTTTACTTCATAAACCAGTGCCTCCTTTTGCTTCAATATTGGAGCTAGAATGGCAGTTTTCCTAGTTTTGTCTTCTACCCTCTGAGTAGAGTGTAAGCAAGTGAGAAAAACAAACAAGTAAACATTCAAATGCTTCAGAATTCAGCTGGGAGACATTTAGGAGCTAACCAAGTAAGTTGCTGCTCCCCTTCCTCCATCACTGCCCCTTGTGTGCATCAGTCTGGAGACCTGCATCAGGAACACATCTGTTTTCCTCCCTCTGCTCAGCGTCTGGTGTACCCAAAACTTCTGGGCTACTCTGCTTTAATTCTCCTGAGCCATGTGTTGTCACTGTTTTATGGTATGTCTGTCCTCAGGCTTGGCATTTCAACTTAGCTTTATAATTTTTTTTTTTTTTTTTTGAGACAGAGTCTCGCTCTGTCTCCCAGGCTGGAGTGCAGTGGCGCGATCTCGGCTCACTGCAACCTCCACCTCCCAGGTTCAAGTGATTCTCATGTCTCGCCTCCCAAGAAGCTGGGACTACAGGCACACAATACCATGCCTGGCTAATTTTCATATGTTTTAGTAGAGACAGGGTTTCACTATGTTGGCCAGGCTGGTCTCAAACTCCTGACCTCAAGTGATCCACTCTCCTCGGCCTCCCAAAGTACTGGGGTTACAGGTGTGAGCCACTACACCTGGCCTAGCTTCATAATTCTTTATGTCCAGGGCTGGCCCATCTCCTCTCTTAACAGGTCTGTTTCCCTCCCATAAAGCAGACCCTTTTGTAGCTCTATTCCATTCTGGGTCCCACATCATGATGTCTAGGTGGCATTTATGAGGTTATAATTGCTGTCCTGTGTTGTAACCTCAGCTCACTTTGTTTTTTAATCACACTTTGCCAACCATTAAAGTTCTTCTTTATGGTTCTTTTCTGTGTGAAACTACTGAGCACCTCCTGTAATCACAGTTGTTCCCAATTCCATCTTACCTGTTAATCTTGTATATAATTTTACTTAGTTCTTTCTTCTTTTTTCAGGCTCAGTTTAATACTGTCCTGGCACTCTTATGCATTACATTGCTCATGGGAATATAACCTCTATGTTCTAGAGAGGGCAATTTGGAAATATCTGTCAAAATGTCAAGTTCGCGTACTCCTTAACCCATAAACTCCACATCAATATCTTTACATATATACAAGATTATTCACTGCAGCATTATTTGTAATAGCAGAAACTTGGAAACCACCTCAATGTCCACTGAGAGAGGACTGGTTAAATAAATTAGGCTATAGTTGGATGGTAGAACAATATGCAGACATAGATATGAATGAAGAAGTTTTTAAAAACATACTTGGTGTAAAAAGAACTCCAAGACTACTAAATTTAAAAAGAAAGGTCTAGAATAGTGAACATCTGTATAAAAATGAGGGGAAGTGTGTGTGTGTGTGTGTATCCACATGAATGTACTTGTCTACACATAATATAACTCTGGAAGGATACAAACTGATGGTACTGGTTCCTGACTGCTGACTGGAGGACAGGTGTTGAATGACATCTTTTGCTATATGCCCTTTTGAACTCTTGATTTTTGAATTGTGGGAGTATATTTCCTATATTGATGCAAATGAGTAAAGAAAGAAAATAAAAGCAAGAATAACAAAACTCTCCTCATTAGGCCAGCTCATCTCTGAGCAAACACAATCTTCCCAGATCTTGCTCTGTAGTCCAAGTCCATCATTCTGTTGCCTCAGTTCAGAAATCAGAATCCCTTTCTCCCAAGGTCCTAACCACAAGAAAGAAGAAATGATTGGCATCATCACTTGTGCTATAAGATGTGTCCATTTTCTGCAGGAAATCCTAAAGATTCTTTCCTGTTCTCTTCTTGCTCACACGTACCCCTGATCAGTTGGGCTGACTCCCCTTCCTAGCATATCTGGGGTCCTTGCTCCCTTCTTAACAGGCTGTTCTGGTAACTACTCACAGAACCCTCCAGTTACCACAGTGGGGTCCAGCTGCAGGTTGCCGGCACCCCCACAGCATGGGGAAGCCAGATTCCTTTCTCAGAGAAGACCCATCTGAGCAACACGCCTATGCAATGCTTTGATCTGTGTCCACACACAGGTTTCCCTTTACCTCTGGATCTCTTTCTTTCATGCTCCATCCCCTTATTGTGGTATTTACTTTCCATGTCAATCATTCTTCCATAGTCCTGCTTTTCAGGAGTACATCTAATTTATCCAATCTTCAGTACCCTCATATGACACTGAACCATTGCAAAAGGCTGATGAGAAAAGGTAAACAGGAAACCTAGTATTCATCCAAATCTCATTTGGGCCACTACTCATTCCTGAGCAAGGCTGGCCATCAAGGAACCTGTGCCTGCAAGTCCTCAAGTCTTACAGAATGACTGTCAGTAATCATTTCCACAACTTAAACAGCAAGATGCTGGCTTGGGCTATGATCAGAATCAGAGCAGAAGGAGCAGTCTGCAATGCTCTTGCCACCAGCGTTCTCTTCTTTTCATTAAAACATAAAACAGAATTTGAGGATAAAGCCTGAGCTAAGCTGAGGAGGTTTATTTCAGATCTGGCTACCTCATACCTAAGGGGAAAAAAAAAAAAAAAGAATCCTGCCTGTTCCAAACCATACACAATGAGCCCTTAAGCTAAATACATTCACCGGAAAAAAACAGCCGCAGTACAGTATGGAAAGCAGCATTCCCTTTATTCATGCAATTACAACATCTGATGACCTCAGCTAGCAAAATGTCTCACTCAAAATAAACATCTCCATGCACATGACAATAGTGCAGCTTAAGCAGCACTCTGTGGTTTTAAACCCCTGGTGCTCCAGATACTCACAAATAGAGGTAGAAGTTCTGGCATACCAGCAAAGATTATGTGCAATTACAAGAATGAGGAATTTGTTTCAGATCATGTGGCCGCTCACTGATTATCACAGGTTTGCACAGCCTGCAGAATTCCTCCACGTGGAAACCTAATATTTGTACTAGCAACTGGAAAGGGCTGTTATCTGGTAGAATTGAGGCCAGACACTCAGAGTCTACGTTGCCTTATGCATGAACAGACCAATGAAAAACAAAAACAAGAAATTCAGATTTAAAAATAATCCTTCAGAAAAGAAAGAAAAAAGCAAACAGCAAGATGACTGTGTTAGTGCTTCTTATCCCAGAAGCGGGAGCTCTCCTTCCTTTCTGATGTCCCTTTAAAAGGATTGCATTATCCCAGCTTGGTGCTAACTCTGCATACTTCCACAGATGGGCTGACTTTAATACTCACACCCCCCACCCCTCATGCACGGATCCCAGAGGTGACTGGTGTAGAACCAGGTATATGACCCAAATTGACCCAATGAAATGCACTCCTGGGGCTTTTGCTGGAACCTTTGAGAAAGCACCTCTTTGACTGCAGAAGTTGCCTGGCTGGTAGGATATCATTCTGGAGCTACCAATGGCTATCTGTGTCACCACTTGGGGAGAGTCTTCTTGAGAACAAGGCTAAAACAGAACCAAGTGATACAACTGAGACTAATTTCTAGTGACACTGTGAGATTACCTGGATCTAGTCATATTGCATTTTTTAAACCCTAGACTTTTCAAGTTACGTGACATAGGTCTCTCTCCTCCCTTTTTTTCTTGATTTTGAGTTGAGTGTCTGCCACTTTAAGCCTTCTCACAGAGTTTATGGAATTCTGCCCCCGAAGTCCTAATGTGTGTTCACACACAATTATGCATGTTGAAACATTGGTAAAATAACTTTAAACCAGAAGAAAATTCAGTTACTTATCCCTGAACATTTAATTCAACTAACACTCCACACAGATTAGCTTTCAGGCTGTATAAACTTTGCAATATGTAAATAACGTATCTATGTCTACATTTTCATTTCCAACATGCTTAACAATACTATCAGTAAGTGATCAATAAAAGCTAACTATTACTATGCTAAGAGTTCCACATACATTGTCTCATTCACTCCTCAGAATAACCAAAGAAATTGGAAGTATTACTACCTCCATCTTACAGAAGAAGAAACGGGTTTGGGAGGTTAAATTACTTGTCCCAGATCACAAAGCCACTGAGCTCAGTTTAAAGCCAGCAGATCTGATTCATCAGCCTGGACTCTTAATCAATACAAGCTACTGTTCTCAGCTTATTGGGGATATCTTCTTTTGGAAACTGTACTTCTAATTAATGAACATGTTCTCAAAAGCAATGCAAGGACTATGCTCGCACATTAGAAATATTCTAATCACCAGTGTGTTTACTCAGCAAACATGGCAGATTTCAGTGTGCACTAATGCTGGCACTTATCAGAAGGGAACAATATCTGTCTTTGGCCTAAATGTAGGAAGGAGATGAAGACATACCAGGTACTGACAAAATGCCAAATACTATGACAGGTACTTAACTTTCATGATTTTATTTGGACTTTACCACACAGTTATCCATTTTACTGCTAACAAGTAGTTAGGTCAGTAAATGAGCAAGGTGTTTCTAAACCTAAAACCTGTCTTCTTTCATATCTCTCATTGTTGGTGTGAATACAAGAACTTAAAGGTAGAGGCACAAGAAGACGGTTATCTAAGGTTAAAACAGGCTGCCTGCTCTCAAAGGAGTCTGAGTCTAAAATTCTGTAAACATTTATTTTAAAAAGTCTGGCATGTTTCCAGCCAATGGCATACAAAGACTGAAAAACAAAATTAGGAAAACATTCTCTAAGAGAAGGCCTTCAGATGGCCGCTCCATAAGACCCATCAGGAGAAAAGAAACACATAACCTGAGGTTCCACCTGGGTCAGGGAAATGCACGTCAAGAAATGTTTCCAGACTCCTTGGATCTAGTGACAATGGGCTGTTGGGAGGCCAACTTCATTATGGTACGTCGTCATTTCCTTGGTTCTCACAGAAGACATCTTGTGTCCCTCCATAGTTTGTCTTATTCTTCCCCAACTATTGCTTCTCTTTCCATCCTTGTCAGCAGTCTGAGGGCAGATAAAGCCTTAGAGCCAAAACTGGGTGGTTTGGATATTGCTGAAATTTGCAGCCACAGCAAAACTTGATAACTTGGTATTAACAGATCACTGCATCTCTAGTGCATAGATATTTCTGGCACCCAATAGCTTCCAGGCTGGGAGTTGACAAGACAGCCTAAATTCACATTATGACAGCCTTCTCAGGTCTGAGCTTAAGACAGTACAAGTTCACCCTCACCTCTGCTTTTCTCTGCTTCTCCTCCTGCTCTCTCTGCTCCTTCTCCATGCCAACCAGCTTGAGCTTCAGCTCAGACACTTCAGTCATCAGATCAAGCTTCTGGGTCTCAAGAGATGTGCGGCTTAGCAGCTCCTGCAAGCAAAAACAGATCTTGAAATCAGAAACCACCATGGCAATAAGAACAGCTCTGGCTTCATCTACAGCACATAAGGCAATACCTAAATTGTGTGTTCAACAACACAGAATTGAGACTGGTACATATGAGTCACAGGCCTATTATGGATGGGCCTGGGCTGATGCTGGGCTATCAGGAATAGCACACCCCCGATACCACCCACTATGCTTTGATAGACAAGGTGAGCTACATTTCTCAAATATGTTTGCCCATAGAGACCATTATTCATTATTTCCATATAGAGAAAAGCGAATGGATACTTTCAAAGAACCAAATTTATCAATTTTTTTAAAAGACAAAGCAGCAGATCCTCTCTATCAAAACAAACAAAAACGCTTAACAATATATTTTTTTCAAAGCCAAAATTTCTAGATCACTTTCTGGGCTCAACCAATGCTCAGCCCAGTCTTCAACATGTTTGAATACAGGACTTCACTGCAATGAACCTAGACAGGAGCTAGAGCACAAAGTAGATGTTCAAAGAGTATTGAATGATTACATATGAATCTTATGTGAGATGGATCTTTCCTGGGCTATTCCAAAATTATAATCTGGCCACTCTGGAATGTAAATAAGATTGTTCTTTCCCAATTGTGAGGACAGACCAGGAAGCTTATTACTAGTCTTGCCATCACTAGAACAGTAGCAGACTATAACCAAATAACCCAGGTCTTTGACAACAAACCTGTCACTAATAAAAACACTTAATAAGCATAAACAAGGTAAAAAATAAAGATGATAGACAAGACACCCACTTAGAACTAATATGATTATAAAGGACCTCAAAAATCAGGAGCATTTCCTAAAGTCCAGGGCAACATATTTTTTCCATTGGCAAAGGACAATGTCCTGTAAGGTCCAAAATCCTGGCACATGGTAGACACTGGCTACACAGGTTGTGGCAAGAATAGACACAGCAACCAGGAATAGCAATGGGCCAAATGAACAGAAGAATATGCAATATCCTGCCATGGTTTGACCATTTTGTATCATCTTGGGCAACCCAAGCTCAGCACAAGAATGGCAATCTCAACACCCTGACTCAGCCACTACGAGGTCACAGATTTGGAACTGTCCTCAGATCATGAATCAAACCATGCAGGACAGAAATTTTTGACTCGGAATACATGATTCCCCAGGCCAACAGCCTGGGAAACAGCCTACCTGGAAAAGGCAGGCAACAAACTGTTCATCTGCTAGTCTGAGGGGATGGGTATCTATCTAGAAGTCCAGCAACTCAGCATAATAAGCTCCCCAAGCTCTGGGACTAAGGAGGCCAGCTCTTCCTGGGCCAGCCGGACTGGAAGCTGGCTCACAAGGCAGAGGCAGAGCACTGCAGCCAGAGCACAGGCTACTTGGCCACTAGGAGTCAGCCAGATGAGTGTGTCCAATGCACTGGAGAACTGAAATATTTTGAGTGCCTCTTCTGTACCAGAGACTGCTGGTGCTTTTGTATACATCTTCTTAATAAACCCTCCCAGTGAGTTGGCAGTAAATATTATCCCAATTCTACAGATGAGGAAATAGGCCAAGAGAGAGTATGTAAATCTTTTGGCCAAGGACACAAGCCAATCAGCAGCCAAGTTAGTTTTTCTTTTTTTTTTTTTTTTTTTTTTTTGAGATGGAGTCTCGCTCTGTAGCCCGGGCTGGAGTGCAGTGGCCAGATCTCAGCTCACTGCAAGCTCCGCCTCCCAGGTTTACGCCATTCTCCTGCCTCAGCCTCCCGAGTAGCTGGGACTACAGGCACCCGCCACCTCGCCCGGCTAGTTTTTTTTGTATTTTTTAGTAGAGACGGGGTTTCACGGTGTTCGCCAGGATGGTCTCGATCTCCTGACCTCGTGATCCGCCCGTCTCGGCCTCCCAAAGTGCTGGGATTACAGGCTTGAGCCACCGC
>NC_037682.1:57977676-58025366 GCF_003255815.1 Theropithecus gelada
CCACCGCGCCCAGCCTTTTTTTTTTTTTTTTGAGATGGAGTTTCACTCTTTTTGCCCAGGCTGGAGTACAATGGCACGATCTTGGCTCACCACAAGCTCCACCTCCCGGGTTCAAGCGATTCTCCTGCCTCAGCCTCCTGAGTAGCCAGGATTACAGGTGCCCACCACCACACCCAGCTAATTTTGTATTTTTAGTAGAGACTGGCTTTCACCATGTTGGCCAGGCTGGTCTTGAACTCCTGATCTCCAGTAATTCACCCGCCTCAGCCTCCCAAAGTGCTGGGATTATAGGCGTGAACCACCACGCCCGGCCAGCAGAGTTAGTTTTCAAACAAAACTCTGTTTGACCCCAGAACTCATTTTAGTCTATTGTATTACACAGTTTCTCAAACAGAGAAAGAAGTCCAAGCATTTTAAGAGACATTTAAAAAAAGCACGCTAAAATAGGCAATCAACAAACATTCAGTGAGCCCAGGAAATGTCCACTCAAATTGCCAAGACTTCATTGAGCACATACTACCTATCAGGGCCTAGTGCTAAGGCTATGCAGGCCACAAAGGGCCTTAAGCAGTTCTTCCCTGAGTGTGAGGGCACACACAGTAAGTTCTCCGAGTCTTGAGTACATGAGTATCTTAAGATGTAATCATCCCCCACACCACCTATTCTCTTCCCCTTCTTTCCTTTCCCTACCTCCCTCTCTTCCTTTATTACCTCATTCTCTAGTTCTCTATCCTTCTGCCTACCCACCTTGTTCCCAAAATGTTTTTAGGCAGTTTGCAAAATAGATATTTTCAAGTTAAAAAATAAATCATAAAAATTAAAGCAGGTAGGAAAATAAGTTAAAGTCAGAGTTACAGTCAGTAGAAAATCTATGCCATAAACCTCTATAAACAGCTAGAGATAGACTATAATGTACGTGTGAGCCTCCCAGCTGCCAAAGCAAAGGGGAAAAGGAACAAGTGCACAGGTCAAGGTCCACAAGAAAATGTCTTTAGACTACTAAGATCTCAGGGAAAAAACATCCTCCATGAGACTTCATTCTTTCATTCAACAAATATGTTTTTAAACACCTACCAGATGCCAGTGCCTAGACACATGACAGTTACTAATAAAACAAAGCCCCTGTTGAGTACTTGAACATCTTAAGATGATGCTTAGCCTGGGCACAGTGGCTCATGCCTGTAATCCTAGCACTTTGGGAGGCTGAGGTAGGTGGATCATTTGAGCCCCCAGGAGTCTGAAATCTGCCTAGGCAACATAGTGGAACCCTGTCTCTACAAAAAAAAAAAAAAAAAAAATTGGCACCCGTAGTGGCACGGGCCTATAGTCCCAGCTACTTGAGAGGCTGAGGTGGGAGGACTGATTGAACCTGGGAGGTTGAGGCTGCAGTGAGCTGTGATCATGCCATAGTACTCCAGCCTAGGTGACACAGTGAGACCCTGTCTTAAAAAAAAAAAAAAAAAAAAAAAGATATTCACGCAGTTTTGTCTTCTGATCAGCATTCAAAATATTGCTTTGATGTGATTTTTAAAAGTTTCACAATATATCTCTTTTGAAAGCTAAGAGTCTACTCTGCTTCCATCATGGCCAAAATCCCTATTTTAACTACCAGGTTGTGATTGGTCATACCAATGTTCCAGCTGATGAAGACAATATTTTCACTAGTTCCAATAGCCATTCCAATTGGTCATGCCAGTGTTTGAATTAGTCACACTAACATTCCAAATAGACATTCACAATTGGACACACTAACATTTTAATTAGAAACCTGAGGTTGTGGCCGGGCGCGGTGGTTCACGCCTGTAATCCCAGCACTTTGGGAGGCCGAGACGGGCGGATCACGAGGTCAGGAGATCGAGACCATCCTGGCTAACACGGTGAAACCCCGTCCCTACTAAAAATACAAAACTAGCTGGGTATAGTGACGGGCGCCTGTAGTCCCAGCTACTCTGGAGGGTGAGGCAGGAAAATGGCGTGAACCCGGGAGGCAGAGCTTGCAGAGAGCCGAGATCATGCCACCGCACTCCAGCCTGGGTGACTGAGCAAGACTCCGTCTCAAAAAAAAAAAAAAAAGAAACCGGAGGTTGCTTAATTTCATATAGTTCACTGATAATAGAACATTACTTATTCTCTTCAGCTTATATCTATTAGCATGTGCTTCGACCTTTCATGATCATCTTCCCCTTGTCCCTGTCATAATTACTGTTCTGGTCCCTAAACTCAAAATCGCCTTCAACAAACTTATCCCAGTCCAGCTCTACTTCCCCATCTCCAGATCCAGCAAGGCCCTTAGCCACTATTATGAACTGTGATCTCTAAAATGTGTGTTTTAATAGGAGTTAACTTATCCTACATCCTCAACTGCTCCTTCTACTTCCAACATAAAGTGAATCTTGTGCTTTCAACAATATTACACATTCTTTCCAGTCATTTCAGATGGAGACCACTCAGCTTCTACCAGCCCAACTTACAGAACACTGTGCTCCCTATATTCCAGGGCTGCTTCCAACCCATTATTTGGCCCCCCGACCATCCACATCTATCCTCCTATTGTAAGGCAGTGCTCTTCACTTATACCACATTCTCCCCAAACCGAAGGAACTAACCCGCTTCCTTCAGGCTTTTTTCTTGATCAACAGATTTTCTACCTACTTTAGGCGCATTCCACCTCCTCAATAGCTTCCACATCCTTGTTATTAATTTTTCCATTCAGCATCCACTCTGGCTTCACATTCTTTGACCTCAGCTCCAATAGGCTTTGCTTTCCATTTCGTTCAGCGTTTCAGCAGCACAGTCACAACTTGGATCTCACGTGTATCCAGAATGTGTTTGCTTTGCTTCTAAAATCTTCAGCTCTGAAATTCTCTCTGGCCACAATCTTCTGACCTTTCATCTGTCCCACTTGCTCACTCAACCTCTAAGTTCTTCTGTGGCCACTAGTTACTTAGTAACTCTATTTTCCTGGCTTATCAACTTCCTTGAAGCAACATTGTTCTCCTTATCCACTCTGTACCTTGAGGTGAGTCATTTCAATTGTATTCATACCTACAGCAGAAAATCCTCATGGGATATCAACCCTGTACCAGGCCTCGTGTGCATTTGTTAGTCTTTTGTCTGATTCCACTCTCCACAGCTTAAAAATTGCTAGTAAAAGTAACTTGATGCCAGTTGGTTTCCATACAAATTTATGCTATCTAATTACAGCTGATCTTCCAATACTGCCTGGCAAAACTTGTGTTTGTCTCTGTCCGATTCCTTTCAGGAACTGTTCCAAGTCTTTTCTGTTCTGCTCAAGCCCTAAACCCCTACCATGTCCCCCTCTTCTCCTCAAATAATCTCTCCTCATATTTGCTGAAAAGATAAAATGCATCTGTTCACTGAATGTAAGTTCTATTTCAAAGTTTCCTAGCATCATCTTTCATTCATATATCTTAAATCCCTGTCTAGAAACAGCAAGCCCATAGTTCCTTTCCAAGGATAAATTGCCACAATCGCACATTGCTATCTTTTCTACAGGCTTCTTTCATCTTTGAAAACTGTTCCCTAGCTCAGAACACTTCCAGGTGCACATAAAAAGTAACCATCAAAGGATATAATGCTTCCAGAATTTGTTCCTGAATTGCCCCTGACTGACCTTCCCATTTCTGGCTATTTCTCAGCCTCCTGACTCTTCATACATCCCCATACAACTTGATAAACTTTACGGTAACTCCCTGGTCAACCAGCAGCCTTTGGCCCTGTTCTCTGAGTTCTGATCCTGTTTCTCCCTCCAGCTGGTAACTCAGAATGGCTCCTGCTCACATGGTCCCAGACTCTCCCTCACTTCTATACTGCCTTTGAGCAAGTTCCTACCAAGCTCTGTGCTACTCTAGGTTAGGGCCATCAATCATCCACTCTGGCAGGCATTTAATCTCTCTCTAACCATCAGCTCCCATTCCTCAGGCTATAAACATGATCAAATTTCTGACATTCTAAAGAAACTTCCGTCTTGACCTTGCACTCAAAGCTACCACCATCAACTCCCATGTCCTCTTGCTGGACAGATGCATGTGTGTGTGTGTGTGTGTGTGTGTGTGTGTATGGGTAGGTGAGTAGGTGTGTGTGGGGTGTGTATGTGTGTATGGGTGGGTGAGTAGGTATGGGGTGTGTGTGTGTGTATGTGTAGGTGAGTAGGTATGAGGTGTGTGTGTGTGTGTGTGTGTGTGTGTATGGGTGGTGAATAGGTGGGTGGGTGTGGGTGCATGTGGGTGTATGTGTGTCACTCCTCAATAAGATTTCTGCCTGCCTGAACCTGGCTTCTGCCTTCACTAACTAGGGCACAGAAATAATCCTGAAACCAATGTACAAACTTTGAGATGCAGCTTGCATTTCTCATATCTTAACTGTCTCGCCCTTCATCCATTCAATGTAAGGTACTCCTAGCCACCCCATCTTCCTTGCTTCAGGTTTTCCTGACCTTTCTTTTTTCTTCTCCATCTCCTTTGCTGGCTGCCTTTATTCTGTCTATCCTGTAAGGAAAACATTCTTGGAGCCCTTATTCTCATTCTCAAGACTGGAGTGAACTGTGATCCAGGCTGTCTGGAACACCCACATCCTCGCCAGGCAATGCTTGCCCCCTGCTGAAGGCTTCCTGACCTTCAGGGTGGAATTCTGTTGGAGTCATGCAGCTACCGCAGTGTATGAGGAGGAAGTTGAGGGGAGGCAGTGAGCTGAGGATAAGGGGCAAAGGCTTCACAGGCGGCATTCTGCTTCTGCTCTCAATTGTTTGAAGGTTGCCTGTGCAAATGAAGAGGGAGGTGGTCTGGGGGAGGGTGGTTTGTTTTACTCACTGTGATGGACCATGAAACTGGGTAATAAATGTTTAGAAAAAAATCAATGGACAAAACTGCCACTAACCTTTTCAGAAGGACAAATACTTCTTCTTTCTAAGAGATGAAAGAAAGTTTATATCTCGGAGCAACTCATCATTTCCTTTTTCCAAAACTCAGGTTCTGACTAAAGCTGAAAAAAAGAATTTGCCTTTCAACCTATTTTCTCCTTAAAGGGCCACATCTTGAAGCAATTACCTCTATCTTTAAGTGTGGAATATGACCCAGGGAGTTACTGACCAATGACAGAGGACTGCAGCCAGACTGGCAACCTGAAACCAGAATGAAAGAGTGGGCAATGGAAAGGCATAAAAGGAAAAATAAGTCTCTTTGCCCTTTGAAGTAAAAGGCCCAGGTCTTGCAGGGAAATCTCTTTCATGAGTAACACTGTGCAGAGAAGAGGTGCTTGTAGTCAACTCGAGTTTGAGTCCAGACTCAGTCCTCAGTAACTCAATCATCTCTCTGAACCTCACTCTTATCTGTAAAATGGAGTTAAAGTATCTACTTTGCCCTGTAGTCTGGATACCCAACATCACATCGGATAAGCATGAAGAAACTCATTAGCTCATAAATCCCCAGAGGGAATTTTGGGGAATATTTGAAAAATTCCTGTTTTCTTCACTTCTGAATCAGTGTCTTACCCACCTCAGAGAGATTTGTGTTCCCACCGGAACATGTACACAGCTCTGTTTAATATTCTCTTTGAGATAGAAATACCTGCTTAAAGGCACTCCTGGGAAATTTACCAGGCAACTACTAGGCCTAAGTCTTAGGCCCACGACCTCCTGCTCAGTGTCTTGACTCACAATGCCCAACCGTGTGATAGCACGTGCTTAATAACACTGGAATAACTTTACTATAACTCTGAGAAGTAAGAGGTGGGCAATACAGAGTCCATATTGTCATCCTCAATCTCTACTAGTAAGAAAACAGGTGCACTGACTTTCCCAGATCAACAGCAAATAGCGAATCTACAGAAACTCATATCCATGAACTCTTAATCCCCTATATTTGTCACTCCCCAACCTCACCTAAAAGTCAAAAAAATGAAGTTGCCTAAACCTTGAAGCTCTGGCTCAGTAGGGAGGATGGAAATAGAGGCTGGTGTTGTCCAAGATTTCCCAAAAGCAGGATTATGTCCTCACAAGGTTTGCATCCTTACTTCCTCCCCACGGTGCTCCCTTTCCCTGTGTTGTTTTGACACTGAACATTGTTTCTGTTTATATGGATTATATCTGTAAATGGCCAGTCTCTGGAAAATGCTCCATTTGGCCACCAGCTCCATGTAAAACCTCTTATCCACTGAGTAGCATCAGCTTCTTCCCAGAGATCCTCTTCCTCTAGAGAAGGGTGCAGAACCTACTAGACCCCAGTGAGCTCACAGTGGCTACTTTAGAAAATGCCACCACGGGCCTCAAGTATATCACAGACCAGGGAAACCCTCCCCATGATACAGAGATTTTTGTTACCAGCATAGTTTGAGCCAGTCACGAGAACATTGCTGGTCCGTGCCTGAAACCCTAGGGTATAATTCTGGGCCCTGGCCTCTGATAGCCTCAGTGTGCAGCTGAGCAATGCCTTGATCTGCTTAAGGACCAAAGAGGCAGGGCCCAGTGCTGTGAGTTCTACTTTCAGGCTCAGACAATACCAGACCAGTGAAAACTGACACGGACTGTCCCTCCCTTAAAGATCCTTTTGAGAAATGTCTCTTCATTTTATTTTATTTTTTTGAGTTTCATTCTTGTTGCCCAGGCTAGAGTGCAATGGCGTGATCTTGGCTCACTGCAACCTCCATCTCCTGGGTTCAAGCGATTCTCCTGCCTCAGCCTCCCAAGTAGCTGGGATTACAGGCATGTACCACCACACCTGGCTAATTTTGTATTTTTAGTAGAGACAGGGTTTCACCATGTTGGTCAGGCTGGTCTCGAACTCCTGACCTCAGGTTATCCGCCCACCTCAGCCTCCCAAAGTGCTGGGATTACAGGCGTGAGCCACAGTGCCTGGCCAAGAAATGTCTCTTCTTAATGGGGAAAGTTTCCTGGGCAATCCAGACATGCTCAGTGAGTCTAAGACCACATCTGACTAGGTGCTTCCATAGGCAGTCCTGAGAGATGCTTGTAGCTGTCTATACAGACAGCTACAAGGTATGTCTATATGTCTATGTTGACAGCTATGAGATGCTTGTAGCAGTCCTGAGAGATACTTGTAGCTATCATATTCCCTTCCCATCCCATATCCTGCCATGGGCTGCAAAATAGAAACATTATTTTGCCCTGAAAAGTGTTCATAATCTAGGTGGGCTCATGTGGACCTGCCCCTTTGCTGGCTCTGGTTGGTTCTGGTTTGCCTGTCTAACCCCAAGAGAGGTCTTTTTGTTCTTTCTGGAGGCTAGATGAGTTCATGTGTAGACAAAAATAGATACGAGTTGGGAGGTCAGCCTTGAGCAGGGACAGGCTGAGGATGTTGTGGCTGGGGATACAATGAGTACATTGTTCATGAACTGGGTAGGGAACTAACTCCTCACCTCTTGTGCTCCTGGAGGGAGGTTGACATTGGTCAAGAGAACACTATGGAGAGAGACAGCTCAACTGGGGTTCTTGGAGCCCCTCTAAGCACAAAGTTTGGGCTATGCTCATTGATTTGGCTTTCCCCAAGTCCCCCTAGAGTTATTCCAGACTGTGGAAGGGGCCAAGTCTAGAGGAGAGGTTGCAGATTAGAGGCCTGCAGGCCAGGCTTGACCTATACGTATGTACTCTATGATTCACACAGCATTTAAAAAAACTTAAATTAGCTGCTAATATTTTAAAAGCAGACGTCTTTAACTCTTTAAATCTGGATTTTGAGTCTTGTGAAAAATGAGAATATCTAGCATTACTGGGCCTAAATGGGCAGTCAACTGGAGTAGAATAGCAGCTGCTGCTTTCAGACAGGATGTCTTCAGCCTGCAGGGTTATCAGGAGCAGCAAACCCAGAGGAAGCACCTTATCTATAGGCAGTCAGAAGGGCGCATGCTGAGACAGTGAAAGGATTTCCTTTAGAGCCTTTGAGCAGCAGGCTCGCCTTGGCTCTGGGCAGGAATGGTTTCTGAGGCTGGCAGAAAGAGGCAATTGTTTGTCTCCATTCTCTGCCTCTAGGCCATGAGTCATTCTTGCTCCTACCACCAGAAGCCAAGGGCCCTGCAGCCCAGGATATCTCAGTCAAATCAGGCAAGTGTTTGCCTGTCCCTAGCTCAGAGAATGCATACATAGTCCAGCCAGAGATATTGCATCAGCACTGTGGTGCAAGAATCAAGTGTCTTCACAAACAGCATCAAACAGACATCAGGAAAGCAACAGCATGTGTGGCCGAACATTCATCTTTGGATTTAGATCTGGGAACTCAAAAGATCTCAAGCTCTGGTGCCACCCAGCCCAGCGAACACATGAGTGGGAGATGAGGCTCAGATGTGTCCTATGGCTTGAATTCAATTTGTTAAGAAAGGAGCACTGCACACTGCTATCATTTTACCCTTGACAATTTGAGAGAACACAATGAAAGCTTACGAGCAGAAAAATAACTTAGTCAAGCTCAGAAGTGGCTACCATACTCCAAAATATGCCAGGTTAAGACATCTACTTGTATAGCACATGGTACCACATGCCCAATACCAAACCCATAGCACACAAGAAAGAGGATTTAGAATAAACAGAATAAAAAAGGTAACTGAGCTTATGACTTTTTAAAAAGTCTAAAATGGCATCCATGGGATGATGCTTAGAGGAAGTAGACAGCCTCTCCCCAAGTGGTACAGGGCATCACAATCAGACTCCTTGTCACAGAGACTTTGACAATGGAGCAGAAACACTGCCATGGAGAGCTATGCAGAGCAGGCACAGCAGCACGGGCAGTCAGATAACTCAGGCACTACAATGCAGCTATTCTCTGACCTCTGATTATATGGTTACTCTCCCGGCATAACCTTCCTGAAACATCAGCCTTCTGACATGTTCCTTTCCATATTCAAATATTCTTGATCTCTTTCTGGATTGTTTACACCATTCCATCATCTTCCTCCCTTATCCTTCTCACCTCAAAACCACACCTTGTGCAGACTTGAAAACACAATCTAGTAGGTTGTTTTCTGCACTCTTTCTGAAAATACTTTCATCATTTGAGATTTTTTTCCATCAGGCTATTTTCTTTCCTGGGTCTTCAAAAGAAAGATTCAATTAAAAAAAAAAAAAAAAAGCTTCAATTCCTCTTGCTAGTCAGATTTTCAGGGAATATTATGAACAAGAGCAATGGCACACAACCTAAGTAGAAAATCAAATGGAGCCAAGAATGTGGTAATTTATTAATCAGCAATGAAAAGATAACAAACAGGCCGGGCGCGGTGGCTCAAGCCTGTAATCCCAGCACTTTGGGAGGCCGAGATGGGCGGATCACGAGGTCAGGAGATCGAGACCATCCTGGCTAACACGGTGAAACCCCGTCTCTACTAAGAAATACAAAAAATAGCCGGGCGAGGTGGCAGCGCCTGTAGTCCCAGCTACTCGGGAGGCTGAGGCCGGAGAATGGCGTGAACCCGGGAGGCGGAGCGTGCAGTGAGCTGAGATCCGGCCACTGCACTCCAGCCTGGGCGACAGTGCGAGACTCCGTCTCAAAAAAAAAAAAAAAAAAAAAGAAAAGATAACAAACAAAAGTTTCTGAGCCATTGGAACTGGTTTTTATGGAGACATATATGTAAAAACACTGACTTACATTTATATAAAGTTATTCAAAGGCACTCAAACTAGCAAACACCAGAATTAAGATGTTTATCATGTGACCAAAGGCAAAACGCAAAGCCTGTGTTCACCAGTATGCTGTCAAGAAACAATCTGAGTCTTATGCTGATCATGACAATTAAAAAAAAAATGCTAGTGCTTTTGGGGGAAAGATTGTAAGTAGTCCTCTAATTGAATCCACTCATTTTAAGGACCAAACTTTTGTTCTTTAAGTAATTGTGAGCACCTTTTATGTGCCAAGTACTCTGCCAGGAGTTATAAGGCATACACACATAAACTTCAGTCATTGTTTAATTTTCAAGATAACTTAAAATGTAAGAATGATTTAAGGAAAATTAAATATTAGATATATTAATACAGTTCATTTAAAAACCTAATTAGCTTCTCAACAAATTCTGAAGAGTTTTGATGCAATAAAAATTCAACACCCCTTCCTAAAAAATTGTAGCTCATTATTTACAATACAGAAAAAGTATTTAAGAATTGAAAAATAGTTAGGTCAATTCTGATACTTTTACTAAGAAAATCTATTATAAGTGATAGTAAAGATGACAATACAGTAAAAATTTAAAATGGGATAAATTATATGATATTAAGCATACAAAATCAGAGGACTAAATTGCATATCTCTTGGGACTACAGATTTGGAAAGTACATGTATACACATAACAAGGACAAAAAGAAAACAAGGAGAAGACATTATTTGAATGGTAGGGAACAGTTTAATATTTTTTCCATTTTGATATCTATTACATTATATTAAAATGTTATTTATGTAGTAATTTTTATTTAAAAAACTATATAGAGTAGGAAGAGGTGGAGCGGGATGGGAAAGGGGCATAGAATCAGCTGAGAATTGACTTTCTAAAACTCCAGATGGCACCCACAGGATGAGGGTGAGGCCCCCAGCTGAGGGCTCCCTCACTGCACCAGGTCTGGGGAAAGTGCTATCTCGGAACCTGTCTAACCAGCTCAGCAGGTTATTCATCTCAGGGCAGCCCTTCCTTTCCCTACCCTCTCTGCCACCCTCAACGTACAGGTTGGTTTCACTTGCTGTATAAACACTATACACTGAGCAGCCAATCCCACCTCCAGGCAGGATGGGAAAGACGACAGCGAGATCTGTAGCCTGGGCATACAAACGGGCTTCAGCACATGAGCTGCTTCAGAACCCAAGGGCCTTCAGTGCACCCGCCCTTACCTGTTGAAGCATCTCTTCAGCAGCATTGAGTTTCACCTGGTGTCCTTCCAGACACACTTCCAGGTCTCGAATCTTCTCTCCCTGGGCTTCTACTTGGTCTGTGAGGACACTCACCTGTTCCAGGAAATAAAGCAATGGTGTAGGACCAGGGACTTCACATGGTGCAGGAAAGCCTCCCCACCGCAGGCGAGCCGTGAAACCTCACCACTGACTCTTACACACAGGGAACAGTTTTGCTTTTTGCTGAATGGCGGGTGGAGGAAGTGCCCTGAATGAAGGCAGCTCCAGTTAGATTCTTACCTTACCAGGGAATCTCGGCCACTGCTCTGATGACATGGGTCACGTTTACTGCTCTTGACAGACTCAAGAGTAAAACACCCAACAGCCACAGGAGCTGCCTCTGGGCTGGACTCCTGCTCCTTATTCCTTTTCCAGAACAGCCCCAACCTCAAGGCACATCTCAGCTGGCTTGTCAGAACTTCTGCAACCTCATGTGGAAGAGCGTTCCAAACTTCATGGAAACTAACCAATGACCTTACCTCTCTCATAAGGGTGTGAGGACTGCTCACCTATCAGGCGAGTGTTTTGTTGCAATTAAGGAATGTGGGCTGTAAAGGGCATGTATTAGCACTGACAAAACTTGGCTCCAGAAAGGTTTTTGTGCTTCACAGGCCAAAACATGACTCTAAGTCATAAATATAGAGGAGCCACATTACACATACGGTGGCAGGAACAAAGTCATCTTTCTGAAGAATGCTGAGAATCTCTATTGAAAATATTAATTAGTAAAAACTCATTTACAGGAAGTCATTCAAATTATGCCCTAACTATATATTAACAATGGTTTTCATAGCCTTCTCTATTAGCAAACTGCCCTAGGATCCTTTTTCTTTATTAAGAGATGGCTCAAAGCAAGAAGAAAGAGAATGAGTGTCCTCCCCAAGTGAAGAAATTAACAGTTGATAAACTGAGATCCTTTCGACCTTTTTGATTAGAGTCATTGCCATTTACATATAGAGTATCCGGAATTATTTCCCAGTCTGTAATGGAATAATAGATGGAGCATGAGTTGATGTAATTCATTTATGAGTGTTTAAATAAACTTTCTGAATTACAAAGCGCCTGTTTAAAAAGGAACTAATCTAAATTAATATGCCTACTTTAAGATCTCCATTTTTATTTTCCCAAACGATGAATGAATTATTGAAACATATTCCTGGAGTCGACACATGGTTAACATTCCACTTTTAACCAAAAAATCTGTTTAAAAAAAAAAAAAAAAGGCTCTATCAACTTGGTCCACCTTACACGCAAACCTTTGTGGGTGGGTGTTTATTTATTACTCCCTGTGGCCCAACACTCTCAGCCATCCTGAACTAACTCCACTTTCAAAAGGGCAGGACTCTCGGGGTGGGCTTTGTTCGCTGGAATCTAGAGTTTCTGTTTGTGAAGGATGTTTTCTGGTTAATCTTATTATGAGGGTTAAACATTTCTATGGTCTATACCATGCCTTGAGGCCATATGTTGGTGATACTCAAGGAATTATAGGATCTCTAGCATTCTGTAGCTAATTGTTCAGCTCCAGGGTCCTTCTGAACCTCAAGGCTGATTCTAAGTATTACGAATGAAGGGATGTAGGAAATCCAGACAAAATACATAAAGGTCCTAAAATGTGACCTTCGTTCACTAAAAACAACTATTTTTGAAACCCTAATAGATGCTAGGCATAATTTTAGGTACTGGAGGATACACAAGTTAAAAAAAAAAAAAAAAGGATGAAAATCCTTTTCTTAAGGAGTTACATTATAACAAAGATATAAGAGATTTTGGTTTTGTTTTTAACTAATCCTAGAAACAAAGTATTTTGTTATGTGTGATTTGCCTTTTTCTACCAGTAGAACCAGGAAAACTTTCTGGGCCAAGGACTCTAAATTAATTCAGTCTGGCTAAGCTGCTGTGTTCATTAAGCAAGAGGCTCTACCCTGCTGAGAATCTGCCTAACCAGCTCCACTGGGCCACTACAGAACAGCAGTGATCACGTAACAGATACTCCTGGAGTCTGCCCATAAGCTCCCAGTAAAGTAGAAACCACTAGGGTCAACTTCTGACTTTACTGGTAAGCAGCTTCCCAATTGTGTTAGGATTATTTAAATGGGGATTATTCAAGAATTCAGAATTTTAGAAAACTATGAATGTGAAAGGCAGCATTATTACACAGGACTTTAAAAAATTAAATTGTAATCCTCTCTAAATAGGAATGTGCTATTTCAATCATGAAGGGTCCTGGTTCAAAAGTTTGCAATGCCATACTGTTTGCTGCCAAATCTTACATTGGATACTCTTTCATTAATCATGTCATTGGGATAAGAGTTTCAAATTACATATCCCTCAAATATCTGTGCTACAATGTGCTATTCAATCTGGCCCCTGCTACCTCTCTAAAAGGCAGCTTGCACCACACTTTTGGGCACAGATTCCAGGCACAATGGCCCCTTGCTATTCTTCCCACACCCCAAGCACACTCTTGCCTCATTGTGTGGGCTGGACTGACCACCTGCTCTGCCTGGAATGCACTTCTCCAGGTATCTGCATGGCTCCCTGCCCGGCTTCCTCCTGTAAAGGAGATCTTCCTTTTACTACACAATCCTCATGCTGCTTTACTTTTTTCCAGAGTTCTTACTAGTGCCTGAAATAGTTTATGTATTGGCTTATTGTCAATTCACACTCTCCTTTTTCTTTTCTTTTTTTTTTTTTTTTTTTTTTGAGATGGAGGCTTGCTCTGTTGCCCAGGCTGGAGTGCAGTGATGTGATGTCAGCTCACTGCAACCTTCAACTCCTGGGTTAAATCAATTCTCCTACCTCAGCCTCCTGAGTAGCTGGGATTACAGGCACCTGCCACCATGCCTGGCTTATTTTTGTATTTTTAGTAAAGACAGGATTTCATGCTGGTCAGGCTGGTCTCCAACTCCTAACTTCAGGTGATTCACCCGCCTCAGCCTCCCAAAGTGCTGGGATTACAGGCGTGAGCTACTGCACCTGGCCCACTCTCTGTCTTTCAAATGGAAGATCCACAAGAATGGGAACTTAGTTTGCTTCCTTCACTGCTGCATCCCAGCATCTAAAACCAGCATCTCACAAGTTGTAGATACTCAATTATTTTATAATGAAGAAATTAATGAAGTGAAGAAAAACACAAAACTTCAAAGTAAAACTGTATATTTGGTATGAGTTCAGTTATTTAGAATAGAGGCAAGAGAAAAAAAAAAAAAACACACACACACTGGAAAAAAGGCCAAAATGTTAACCTGGTTCTTCAAATTTTTAGAATTTTAAAAGTTTCTAAAATCATTCATTACCCTTATGTTCATAAAATACAATGAAAGAATAAAACATATAAGGTAAAAAGAGAGAAAACAAACACATTGCCACCTCATAACCCTAGTGCTCTAAGCTAAAGCCCACAGCCTGGGGTGGGGGCCAGGCCTCCCTCAACCCCTCCCTTCATTCTATCACTAGCCTAACTCATCACCCTTTAAGCTTTTAAGGAGCTGGGATTAGGATACGAGCCTTTATATTTTCCAAATCACCAATTAATATCTGATGCATACCAGACCTTGAATAAATGCTTGCTAAATCAATTTATATTTTCAAGAGTTAACACAGCAAAGTGCTAGACCTGCTTCTTCAACAGCCTTCTTATGAGAATACTTAACTCTATGTCCTACCAAGGCACACAAACTTTCAAGAGCAAAAAAAGCTCCCTTGACTATCCTTCTCCGTAAAAGGTTTTAGAGTTCCTCTCTTTCAAGCAAGACAGCGATCAAAGGCTTAGCCCATTACCAGCTCGAGGGGATTTGGCATCAAAGTGATCAGTCTAGATCTAGCGTCAGACAATTTGGACTTGATTCCATTAGCATTCACCCTTAGGCCCATATCACCCACAGCTCTGTTTTATTAGTGGCATGAGGATATATCTCCCCTCCCGCACAAGACTCAGGGGCTTCTGGGGGACAGGGCCCATTTTGTTCATTCTTAGCACCTGGAAATCAGCGTGGTCATGGGGCTTCCAGTGAATAGAGGCAAGTGCTTGGTAGTGCATGATCAATGAATGAATGAATTCACAGCCCCCCAAAGCCAAGTCTAGAGTTAAATGTCCCCTGAGTTACTTAATGTTTTATTTCAGGAAAAGTCTTTTCTAAAAACATATGCTTTGGAAGGAGAAAAATTCCAACAGAGAAAATCCCTTGTGCTTCCCTTCCACGTAGGGGAAACTACATAGTAGGAGGTAACAGGATAAGCTGATTCTCACCAAACAGTACCCACCTGCAATATGAGGGACTCCTTATCCCCTTCTAGACGTGCCAAGCGTTCCTGGTAAGTTTCATTACTCGCAGCACTGTGGTGGTTTACCTGGGACTAAAGAGGACAGAAAAAAAAGAATACACTTAAAAGGTTGGAAAAACATCTTACCAACTTCGAAATGAAATAGGGGATGCATGTAATTTGTGAGGATAGCTTCACTGATTATATGTACAAAACCACTCATCAAAACAGGAAACCACAAGATTTCAAAACTACCATGAGGAGAACCAGATCACATGCCACTGAAAGGTGTGCCCTGGAAGTTGGCACAACCACCCCCTGGATGATCTCACTCCTGGCCAGGAGGGCCTCTGTGAAACTCTAGGCCCAGCAGTGCTTGACTTGACCAGTTGGGTCTGGGTTAGCCAGAGGCACAGCCTCCAGAGGCATGTTGACAGTGAGGGTCTGCTCTTTGAGAAGACTGGAGAGCTGGCGCCATACACCAAGGGACTACATGGTAACAGCTTCTGGATAGATCTTGGTATCTCCTAACTCTCATGCCAGGGTCCCCTGAAGCCAAGGCACACCTTACTGCATGGAGGCCCATCCTGAATATCACAGTGAGCACGAAGGATGGAGGATGTCAAATGCAAGGCCCTTCACTCACACATCCCTTCCCACCCCAATCCCACCCTCTAATGAGAGCTTTGGTAGCCAGGCTAGCAGGTCACATTTCTGCAGTGCTAGAGCTGAGAGAAGCAAGCTAAGACAAACATCTTGAGAAGAACTTAAATAATAGCCAGAGGGATGCCAGAGCAAAAGCACAGGAAATGACAGGTAGCCAGAAACTACAGAAAACAGAGGAAAGGGAGAAGATGTGAAATGTCAGAGGAGAAGCAGAATCTTACAAATGCCCTGAGCAGAGAAAGGAGGTGTCACTTTCTTGGGTGTGTCTGACCTGGTTGTGGGCAGACAGGAGAGAAGGAGCTAATGTCACCAAGCTGGCCCCAACACCTCCTTCCTCCATGCGAATGGAAGACTGAAACCAGACTGGTCTGCAATAGGCCACCTAAAAGGTTGGCAGTCTGAAAAAGTAGATCCAATTGCTAAATGCGGAACTGATTATCATATAATCTGAGCTGGTCCAGTGAAATCAGTGCTTCAGTATTCACGAGGGAGGTGTCTACTACCCTAGAGGAAAGTCTTAACTGCGCAGAGGCAGATGTGAGAGACCCAGAGTTGGGCTACCTTGTCCTAGGCCATTTCCCCACATTTCAACTTTTAGCATGGGCTCTCCCACCACCATGAGAAAAGGCACCTCCTTCCTCCTCTCATCCCACCCCTTCCCAATGCACTGCATAGGTGAGGGAGGCAACAGAGTCATGCCCAGTTCTAGAACAGAAATGTGGACCAAGCATACTGCATTCAAACCCTGGAGTCTCACTAGTGAAAGATGCATTGCTTGTTTGTTGAAGGTGCAGCCGGAGGACAGGCCCAGGGGCCACTCCCCAGGCCAGCTGTGCCAGGCAGCACCTGCTGCCACACCTCTGTCTTCTGCTCCAGCCCCTCTGGAGTCTATGTCTTGTTCATTGTTATGGAAGCTCTTAAGAACGTTAACAATCACAAATGACTTCTTTGTTAATGGCAGTTTATTGTTGCTAAATTAATATTCCAGTTCTCACATGATCAAATCCTCTGACTAGAATCCAAGAATATATTATAATCTATATTTTCTCAGAACCTGAGAAGGAAAGATAGGAGAATAATTCTTAATAGCAGGTCAACTTCTTTGTCAAAGAATTCATATGATGGTGATTTCCAGTGGACAGAGAATTAAAAAGGACCCAAGTGTCCAAGTGAAGCTCTGCACGTAGAACCCCAGTGCCAAGTCCACATGGACACGGAGCCACCTAGCTCTGGCAGCTGCCCATTCTCTGGCAGGAAATGAAGGACAGAAGACTAAAGGGAAGACTCCTTCCACAGACTCCAGAAGCCACTGTACCAACTATGCCTTATTCAAATGGTGTGCAGTATATTCTTCATTATAATAAAAGGTCTACCCATACAATCACCCAGAGAGGTAACTATTTTTATTAGTTGACAAAGAGTAAGAAAGTTGAAATCAGAAATTCAGTTAATAAAATGTATGACCCAGATTCTATAACACATGCTAGAAGGGGGATCAAAAATCTAGATCCACGCTAGCAGCCAATGAAAAAAGAGAAGCACAATCAACTTAACAGATGCGCAGATCAGTGTGGTAAAATCAAATCAATTGCCTAGGAGAAGTATAATTATTCTGGAGCAAGGGATAAACTTCATGTTTTCATCCAGAGATTTTGTGTAATGGGATCAGCAATACCCATGATGACACCCTTAGAGTAAACAGAGCCCAGTAGAACTCATTGGTTTTGTGTGATGTTCTCAGAATAGTTCAGAGGCTAGTGGACAATATGGGCCAAAGGTGAAAGCAATTCTATGGAGACTAATATAATACGGTTCAGGCACAGTGCTGTAAATATACAGCAAGCACCTTGTGCTCAGTATGTGCCAGGCACTGTTCAGAGCACTTTGCCATAATGTTTGAGTTTCCTACAAAATGTTTCTATTAATTAAAATATATTTGAAAATCTAGAAGCACTGTTAGAGGACCTAGAACAGTGGTTCCTGATATTTGTCCCTCCTATAACAGATTCAAGGAGCCAACTCCTTTCCTAGCAGTCATACTGGTCCATACAGCAGTGGTGTGCATGGCAGACAGGTCCCTCCTGCACCCAGTGCATCTTCCTCTTCTACAGGTCCTTCAAAATCACTGGTCTCCAGCAAGCTTTTTAAAGGTATTAAACAGCAGTGAAAGATAATGTTCCAGACAGAAATGCAAAGTATCACTAGCCTTTGCTTTTGATGAAGTCAGAGCCATGTGTTTTCATGATCTATATAGGACTGGGATGTTAAAAAAAACTGCATTCTTCAGAAGGGCATAGGCCAGGATCAAATGCCACCTATGCCTGGAGAAAAACTTGGAAAGCATCTGAGAACAGGGCCAAGAAGAGGATTGTCTTGCTGAATGCTAATACTCATCAGCCAAAGGTAAGGATTTGCCTTTGGGTGAATCTGTATATTCTGTATTCTTATAATATGGCAACAGGTTCAATCACATTCTGGTATCATTCTTGCATTATAAAATGACTACATCATCAGGGCATAATAAGCTTTGTGGTTATCAAAATGTGATTCCAATTTATTGAGAAATATATTTTAAAGGACTGAGTTAGGACACACCTCTGTTTTGCTCTACTTTAAAGAGAGCTTGCTTGGTCAACAAGTATACCTGCTTCTTTAATAGTGGAATTGCAAACAGAAGGCTTGGATAGATAGTGGGTCCCTGCATGATTCCAGGTTTGAGGCATCCCTGAAAAGTCTTGTTCATGTTCCTGATTAGGTAAATCAGTGATAGGGCAGTTGCCCAGCTCTCCATGAATGAAGTCAGGTTGCAAGAACCAAGCCAACATTCCACAGAAAAGAAAGTCCAATCAAATTCTGAAGGATGCCACATGCTAATTTTCTGGGTTTTTTTTTTTTTTTTTTTTAGTTGTTCTTTTTGAGATGGAGTCTCATTCTGTCACCAGGCTGGAGTGCAGTGGTGCGATCTAGGCTCACTGCAACCTCTGCCTCCTGGGTTCAAGCGATCCTCCTGCCTCAGCCTCCTGAGGAGCTGGGACTACAGGTGTGCACCACCACGCCCAGCTAATTTTTTGTATTTTTAGTAGACATGGGGTTTCACCATGTTGGCCAGGATGGTCTCCATCTCTTGACCTTGTGATCTGCCCACTTCGGCCTCCCAAAGTGCTGAGATTACAGGCATGAGCCACTGCACCTGGCCTACATGCTAATTTTCTATTGTTTCCCACTGTGATATGGCAAGTGACTATAAAGGAGAGTATCATCCACCCCCTGTTCTACTTGTTAAGGATGCTCAACCCACAGATGAATATAAGAAAGAGCTAATTTTTACTCAACCAATGACATTAGCCACTAGGCTAGACCTGCCAATGGTAAGCTCTGTTACATATATTTGATCAAACTTCCTCCCCCTCTGTTTTGATGGTTATTGCTACAAATGTGACAGGGAAAAGTCAATCTTCTCATTCAAATTTTCCATTGTCAGAACTGTTTCTGATACTGTAATTCAGGTTAGTTACCTAAAAATATTGTGAGAACCATGTGATCTGTGTGCCCTATGGAGAACTGTTAACTACAGATATTTCCATATCCTCTTCAATTTTGACTAAAGAATGCCACAGTGAAACATACTACCTCTCCTATATCATGGAACTGAATCAAGACAAGGGCTTCTTGAATGCATATCGTTAAGAACTGAGCACCTTTAGTCAAGATTATTGAAGCCAAACCACCCTTCTGTCTATCAAGCTTTGCTCTCAAGAGGTTGAAAAAAGTCTCAGACACAAGGAATTCATCCTCTAAAACTCAGATCTTGTGGAGGCAAATATAAAACACAGCACGGAGTTGTCATATCAAGGTCTTCCCTAGGCCTTGAGAGTAATATTCCAGAGTGTTTCAGAAACAGTGACAACACATCTCCTTGATTCTTACAGGTTATCCTAGGGTCTGTTTCTATAAGACCCAAACAGCTACCCCTGCTGGGGCTGGGCAAGCCTAATGTGCAGCTTGAGCAATTAACAGCCTAAGGTGTGGGTATTTTCTAAGCCATCCCTAACTGAGAGGGGCCTCAGAAAGATGTATCAGCTGTGCAGGATATTCTATGGTTGGGATTCTGGAGTTGATCATGATAGTCAATCAGCCTCAGCAGGGAGAGGATAGAAAGAGAACTGTGAGTAGCCAGGAGGGAGAGGACTGGCTGACCAGCAAGATTCCAGCAGGGATAGTCTCCACATAAGAGGCAGTTTGGACCGTACAATGACACTAGCCTAACCTAAACCAGGTCCTGTCCCTGCCTCTCCCATCCCTCCCCTTGGTCAGTAAGAAATTTACTCTTGATAAGTTCCTCAGGCACAGAGAGCTGGATGCTGGCAGACTCAAGAAATCAAGATTTCTGCACCTTGGAGAACACTGCATTTTAGGGATGAGATTTTCAGGGGATGTGTAAGGTCCAAAAAAGAAACTTCATCAGGAATTGTGGTGAACCCTAGATCAGCCGAATTTTCCCCTTGTTCTCTTGCTGAGGAAAAGGAACAGAGAAGACTTGTATCAGTCTTGGCAGAGAATTCTTCAGCACCCTGCTTTAATGGAATCTATTGTTTGTGTAGAGTAGGCTGAGATCATCGCTTTTACTGTAATTATGTGGCACAAATGAGGGCTGCCATCTTCTTAGAAAGATCCTCATCTCCCTGCCACTTGATCCAAGCTTGACTTGTTGAAATCCTTCCTCTGAATTTTTAAACTTGGGAACATAGCATGGTAGTGGTGGTGCAATAGTTCTGAGGTTGTCAGTGGCCATGTCCTGCTCCATGGGGAAAAAGCTGGTTTGCAGCAAGAGACAGCTATGAACCAAATGTGCACAGAAAAGCAAACAAAAGCCAAGAAAAAGACTGGAGGCATTCTCATCCCTGGTGCATGCTGTCTAAAAGCAGAGATATATTCCAGGCCTTCCTGTTGGTTCCCTCTTGGCCTGGTTCAAACTGAGTTTCTGTTATTTGCAACCCAAGTTCTGGTTAATGCATTTGTCTCAAAAGGTGATCAACTGACTAAAATTTACTCCTTTGGAAACAGACCTGTAGGAAAGAATTCCTGCTATTTGGATATAGTTCTGAATTGCAAAGGAATTCTGCCACTATTGCTTGATTTGCTTAAACTGGTAATTTTTAAGATAGGACTGTCAGTCTTAAGCCAACTATAGTTCAAACCAGGATTATCGTCAGGGGCTAATTGAGATCTACTTTGTGGCATAGGGAGTGTCTGTGTGGGATGTACTAGGATAAAAAGGAAACCCAGTCTCTTTTGTGTGTGGAATAGATGACTTTCTATCCACCACCTGTTTGCTTCCATTCTTATTTCCCATGTAGAGCAAAAAGGTTAAGACAGGGAATGAATACAAGATGCAACAGGCCCATGGGCATCAACCGGGGTTGGTGGAGGTGGGGAGCAGGATGTGGGATATGAAAAAGTAAGTTCAAACAAAACAAGAAATAAACAGGAGCTAAAGTCTAAAAGATATAATCAGAAAATGAATCAGAAAATGAATAAATGAAGGGTAGATAACAGAAATATATCTAACAACTGTTTAAGAAGTTATGTCGAGAGAATTACATGTCAGACACAGCTATACAAATGCCAGGTCTGGGCACTGGGAGGCTGAGAGCTCTGGGTTTCCTGTGCCCCTGATTTGGCCCAGCTGAACTTCAAGTCAGGGGATCCCTGGGGACTTTCTTGTGTTGCTTCCATATTCATTTACAGAATTTCTGTTGCATCCTCCTCCCCAAGGGACCACCTTCTCTGCAGAAAGAGGACAAACCAAGAATAATTAGGAGGCTGGGGATGCACCTAACCATGTGTAATCTCAGGTAGGTCACCTCATCTCAGGCTTTCCATCCTTTCAAAAGAAAAAATTATGCTTCATGGAGCAACAGAGAGCGTCAAGTCGGGTCAGTATACCTGAAAACGTGTGGTACTAAAACTACAGAATGCTCTTTATAGTAGGGTGCTCTAAAAATTCCTGTGTGACATAAACAGTTTTTGAATAATCATAGGAATACTTTTTTTTTGAATAATCATAGGAAATGATTTTTAAATTATAATTTAACACATGAATTTAGCTAACTTATAAATGAATTTAGCTTTGTTTAATCTAAAAGACCAATGTTCAGTTAGAAGCACCAGTTAGAAGGCATCATTTAATGTCTTCTACAAAAAGTTTTAATTAATTCACTTTTTTTGTGTAAGAGAACAATGGGGGCAATATTTCTGATCAGGATGCCTAAGAAATATCTATAAAGATCTGTACAAACAACCCAAGGAAACAATAACCAAAATACTTTCAGGCTTGAAATGAAAAACAAAACAAAACAAAAAGAAAGCCTCTGTGATAGTGACAACACAGAACCCATCATTAGCTAATAGCCCTGGGATCATGCCTTTGGGCCACAATGCCAAAGATGAGTTCACTTCTCCACTATCCCTGAAAAAGTGCTCACATTTTGGAGTCATATATTCATGGCCACATTTTTTGCTTTCGTACAAGTCTTTTATTGTGTACTGTAAGTATTATGTGCTAGATACATGTTTATAATGAGTATACTGGGAATTTCTGTAGCTAATAATAACCAATCATAAACACATGGGTTTTTATTTCTGTTCCAATCTAGTGGTTAGTTCAAATGCAGGTTAAACATGAACTTTTCAGCCAAGTTAACCCCCAGAAGCCTCCTCAAAGACATCACCCTCTGACTGCAGTGGCTGTTCATATCCATGACAATGCTCTCTCCTGGCCTAGCCCTTCCACTGTAGCGTGGCCACGGGATAGCCATATTAGTCTCTCCATGGAGCTCTAGACAGGGTGTGAGTGCTTGATGCCATGGCTGGGGTCCTGCAGATTTGTGGGCAGCATGACTGCTTTATGGCCTGGCTGGCATTTGCAAGGAGAACACACCCTTCACATGTGCTGTGGTACACCTCAGGGATGCTGGGTGAGGGCATTTCTGTAGCACTCCCCAACTGGCACGACCCAGGAGACTTCCTTCTGGCACTGTACTTCACTGAACTAGGGGAAGGAGTTGGTTCCAGAGTAGTCAAATGGGGCAAGGGGAAGATCACAACAGGGCTGTCATTGGTATACAAGTAAGGAGTGTGGGAAAATCTAAGACAGTCAGTTCCCCAGTGTGACAGCTCTAGCCATCATGTTGGTTTCTGAAGCCAACAGTTGCTTCTCAGGGCTCTTGCCTTGGGATCCTCAAAATGTATATGCCTTCCTTTTTTTTTTTTGATATCAATAGCTGTCATCTTGGCCAGGTAGAGTTACATTTCCTTCAGTGCTTCTAATAAGCTATAAATTCCAGTGCCTTCAGGATCTTGGCCACAGTACATACACTGTCCCAACTGGTCAGAGCATGTTAAATTATATGACGGCTCTTTGCCTGTAAATACGCTGAGATTTTGAATACAGCATGTTGGGTAAGCCTGTAAATACGCTGAGATTTTGAACATAGCACATTGGGTAACCTTGTCCTGGATAAGCCTTAAAATGATTCTGCCTTATTTAGCCATTTAGATGACATGTATTTTTAGCTGAATAAGAAAACAAAAGAAAATGTATAGTGTTTCCATGCTGCCTGGTCAAAAGGATCTTATCAAAATCCAGAAAACCAGTTACAAGTGAACCATAGCTGCCAGGCACAGGGCATCAGGGGAGATATTCAAGTTACTAAGGCTATATCTTAAGCTCAGAAGCACCACTCACATGCAACCCCTTTTAGAAACTTAGAAGACATAAACCTTAAAAGTAAGGGACCAAAATAAATAAATAAACAAAAATGATTGGATCACAAAAGCTAGTCAATTCCTGCTACAGGACTCTGGTTACCCAACACCAAGGGATCCCAGCAGTATGAGTGTAGGCAGGTGCTTATAAAAAAGAAAACTTCCCTTAGATTTTTTTATTAAGGAGTTCTAGGGCTTTCTGGCACTTATTATAAACCTGACTATTCCCAGGACCAGTTCTACTTTTTCTAGGTGAAGAATGGTCAAGCCAATCTACCATCTTTGGCACAGTGTTAAAGAAATTTCTTCCAAATGCAATGTGAATAGAGTGCAATCAGATCCTTTGCTACTAGGAGTCCAACAAGATAAAGTCTATCCTGACCTTGACCCTTATGCCCTCCTCCCCTCAATTATATATAAGGTGAGGTTAAGTATTGCTGATGGGGTTATCATCCAATGATCTAAATGTCCTCTTTTAAGGAAGAACAAAGCAGAGTTCATAAACAGCAAATAAATAGCTTCTTGGTTGACCAATGTTCACGTCATCACACTCCATGCATGTTCATTCAACGACTTGAATAATCTTGAGCACCCACTAGGTATCACTTTCTGTACTAAATAATGATTTAGTTCCTGCCCTTAAAAAGCTCTGTAGTATTACAGGAATAAGGACAGAAGTTAAAAAGAAATCAACCTTTGCAGCAGGATGTAATAAGTACTATCATAAAGAGTTGTACGCACATGAATGGCAGGGGCATAGAGGAGAGGCAAAAATATTTCACCTTCAAAAGAGAGAAGAGGCTTTAAAGTGGAGGCACCATTTGAATGATTGAGTCTGAAGGCTATAAAGGAATTCCCCTAGGAGAACGTGAGAACAGCAGCTTTGCAAATAGCCTTCCCAATACAGACATGCTACCCATGAAGCTATGACAATCACTACCCTTCAGGCATTCTGGTCTTCTGGAACTAACACGGCAAACACAGGACACCTTGAAGATGAACTGGCCATCAGCTCTCCAACCA
Organism: Theropithecus gelada; assembly: GCF_003255815.1. Lineage (NCBI taxonomy): Eukaryota > Metazoa > Chordata > Mammalia > Primates > Cercopithecidae > Theropithecus > Theropithecus gelada. Next base: position 58,002,291 of record NC_037682.1, read on the forward strand.
AGGGGCTGGCACAAAGCTCCTAACTGATCTTCCTGGGGAGCTAGATTTGTAGAGAAACACATTTGATTTACCAAGATTTTTTTCCCCAAAATTATAACCTTGGCTGAGCTTAGTCACTGCTAAATTCTCTTTATCTGGTGGCTAGACACATAAAAAGCTTATATCACTGGGCTGCAGAAACAGCATTTGTATGTATGCTGGTATCCTGTAATGAGAGGATGTGAAAGCCAGGAGGAGAGTAAAAAAATACTCTTTGAAGACTGTCCTCACCTTGCCAACTCCAATAGACGCACTGAGTCATTATTACTGGAAACAGCTTCAGAGACAGTGCAGCAGGACTGGATGCTAGAGTTGGGGTGGAGTGGGCGCTGTGACTCTCTTAGCTCCCCTGGAGGCTTTGGAGCCTGGTGTCTCTTCAACTGTCTAGACCTCCCATATGAGCAACAAACAATCATATAGGCATGAAAGATCCAAAGTTGGAGAACACAGAATTAGGCAAGGGCCAAAATGAGGAGCTGCTCCTTGGGTCACAAGAATGCCATTAATCCTATAAGATTTCCAGATGGAAGTGAATACAAAGGAAAGTATATGGGGAAGATTGCTTGGGAACTAGAGGCGGCAAGAACAACATTACAGAAGGAATTTAAAAGCTGACTATAGGAACAAAGCTAGTGCTCACTGGCTTCAGGAGTGACCAGGAGGGAGTAGAGATGAACAAGCAGGCTAACAACTCACCAAGAATCTTACTGGTGAAAGGAAGGTAAGTTATAAGGCAGCATGAAGAGGCAAGCACAGGGTCAAAGACAGTTTTGATTTGGTTTTTCCCTGAGAATTGAGAAGCATTTTCCACCAAGGGCAAGGGACAAATAGGCAGGGAGGAGCCGAGAGAAGAAACAATCAAAGGAAGAAGAGGAGATGGAAGAGGACTGGGTCAAGGACAGGATACTGGGATAGCCTTGGCTGAGAGAAGAGACTCTTGGCCCATGAAACAGAAGGATGCTGAAACACAGTTACATTTTGCAGTGAAAGGGAGGAAGGGTAAGAGACTCATCTCAGTTTGGCTGTCTTTTATTTCTTTCTTGTTTTTTTTTTTTTCTATGACATTGGTAGCGACATCAGTTGAAAGGGGAGTATAAGGTTGGAGACTAATGGAAAAGTGTGAAAGAGCTGCTATGGAGGATGGGACAGAGAAAAGCAGGGATGAGTCAAAGGATCCCTAAGTGCTGCCGCCAGCCCACAAAACCAACAATGACTGCGCTGCTCTGCAGTGCCCACAAGTTATTCAGCAAATGACCCTGGTGTGATGCCACTTTGTTAAATCCCACTGGGTAAAAGAGACCTCTCTTCAAGGAGCTGGCAGGAGTAACAGGTGCTGGGTGTCAGAGATCGCAGAATTCTAGCTTCTAAATTATACCAGGAAATATGATGTACAGGTACCTTGGGTGTGTTGACTAGAAATAGGAGGTATCATAGGAAATTGAGGACAGCTAGTGCTCTTGGGTGACCATATCCACTGTTGCCTTTCCCATGGGATTGAAAAACCTCTCTTTTCAGAATCAAGGTTGGGTACATGGCTCCTGAGTAACCACAGGTTGTCAGTTCTGATCGATGTCATCATCCCCATAACTCTAACACTTATGAAGTGCTTCCTAAACACTTAACACATATTGAATTGGCTGGGCACGGTGGCTCACGCCTGTAATCCTAGCACTTTGGGAGACCGAGGCGGGCGCATCATCTGAGATCAGGAGTTTGAGACCAGCCTGGCCAACATGGCAAAATCCAATCTCTACTAAAAATACAAAAATTAGCTGGGCGCGGTGCCGTATGCCTGTAATCCCAGCTACTCAGGAGGCTGAGGCAGGAGAATCGCTTGAACCCAGGAGGAGGAGGTTGCAGTGAGCCGAGATTGCACCACTGCCTGGGTGACAAAGCTAGACTGTCTCAAATATATATATGTGTGTGTGTGTGTATATATATGTGTGTGTGTGTATATATATGTGTGTTTGTGTGTGTGTGTGTGTGTATATATACACATGTGTATATTATATATATAGAATTGTTTATCCATATATTATAGTCAAGGAAATTGAATTCTAAGAGGGTTAAATAAATTGCCCAAGTCTACACAGAGGTGAAATATGAGCCCAAGGAATCTAGATCCAGGATCCATGCTCTTAACTAGTAGAAACAGCCTTCACAGAAGCTCCTGCCTATTTCTGTAACTTTCTCTGCAGTCCAACATGAATGCAAGACAAGTCAGTGTCTGGAGCAAGGATGCCTATGTGTCCGCCTTTGCAGCTCTTCTGGCCCAAGTGGCCAGGCTACTGGATCAACCATTTGAGCACCAGATGACACAGAATAAAGTCTCACATTAGCAGCTTAAGTTCATTCCACTTTCTACTGCAGAACCCAGGCCAATTGCATGGGGGACCTGTAGTGATTCCATTTTCTTTGTGACTTCGAGTTGGAATTTGCTTAAGCACTGAGAGTGCTGGAAGCCAGGAAGCAGTGTGAAGATGCTGACAGTCTGGGATTTCTGTTCCTGGGAAAATGAATTCTTGCTGAAAGAGCAGTGGGTGGGTCCCACAGACCCTGCTCGGAGCTATTTTTAGAGGCGTGTTCATGGTTGTGTGGGTTGGATCCACTGGCCTCAATGTAGGACAGGTGGGAGCTGTTTGTGACTGAGTCCCTCTGGATACTTGTGGCAGGAGACTACCTTATCCCTAGGCTTTGTCTGTTAGAGAATGAACTAGAGCATCAGCCCTGATTAGCCTTCACTCAGCAACCACAGCCAAGCTGGCCGGATCCAGCAGCCAATGAGGCCTCTGGTCACCTATGATGGCCCAGGTTGCAGCTGCCTCTTCTAGGTTTTCAATATGCTTGGTTTGAGACCTCAATCTGAGTGTGGGAAGGCGCATAGAGCTGAAGCACTGAATGGCCTGAGAGGCACTGCTAGGAGAGAACCTGGTCCCATCTGTTCCTCTTTCAACTTCTCCCTTCCTGATAATCACCAATAGCAGTTAATAGCAAACATGTTATTGAGTATTTCCTACATGCATGACACTGTACTAATTGTATCGTTTTAGTCCTCATAAAGCCTGTATGTGGTAGGTACTATTATCTCCCTTATTTTACAGTTGAAGAAATCCAGGCTTTTGAGATAATTTACCTTGGATCACACAGCTGGTAAACGTGGCAATGCCAGGATTCTAATCCAGGCCTCACTCCAGACTCCATATTCTTAACTATAATGTTAATATTATAGTATCTCTGTATATTATATAGATATATTATATCTATATATTATATATATATTGTATCTATATATTATATCTATCTATATATCTATCAATATATCTAATAATCTATATATATTATATCTATATAATATTATAGTATCTATATAATATTATATACTATCCCATCCCACAAGGACCCTGGAGCAATGTTTCTTTTCTGGGCAAATATTTCCCCTCCAGTTCCTTGCCTCTCTGACCATAGGTATCTCCCCTTTGCCCTGAGACACTAACTACCACCTTGGACTGCTCAAAGGGAAAGCGTTCCTGCTCTGTGCACCAGGTACCTCTTCTTCCAGAATCTATGCCCTCTGTAAAGGAGAATGAAGATGACAGTGTTTCTACCTTCAAAAACATGAGTTCAGAGAAACCAGCTCTCCATGCCACCTCAGCTGAAGGGAGCACAGGAGAAAGGGTGGGTGAGCTGTGCAGATGGGAAGTGCTGCAGACCTGGGCTACAGGAGGTGGGGAGGGAGGGCCAGCAGAGGTTTCCTGGGAAAAGACAGCCTGGATGGAGTCAGATGAAGTGGAAGAGAGTTAGATAGGAGGTGGTCATCTGGGGTAAAAGCTCAGAAAAGGGAAGAAATACACTTGGGAGCTCATCAGGGTAGATATAAAAGATAAAACTAAAAAGGTAAGTTAAGGTGGGACTGCTAATGGTCTCAAAGTCCAAGCAAGCTGAAGGGCCTGAGATTTTTCTTCTAGACTAAGGGTGAGTCCAGGGGGGCTCATCATCAGGGTCATAGGATGAAACGGAATTTATTTTTGGTTTTCTTTTCAAAGAAGATTTTAAAAATCTGGCAGTAGTGTTTAGGGTAGAGAATAGGGAAAATACTCTTTCACACTGCCTATGAAATGTCTAACACTTTGAGTTTTGCTTTTGTAAAATGCTCTTTAAAATTCTAAAAGTAGAAGAAAAATATCTGTTTTGCTCTGAGTCATCCTGGGGGGTTCTAAAATCTCCTTACCTAAAGTTTCCCTAAGCAAACTTCTAACTGTCCACAGGAGCCAGAATACCCTGGGTCTTGGGACAAGAAGGGCCTTCTTACATTGCATTACATGCAAAATTAGTTCTTCCGCACACAGAACTTCTCCTGTAGTAGGCAGAGTTACAGTATCTGCCCCAGGGGCTGGGACAAGGCTCTGACAATCCTAGGCACATGTTGGCTGAAAGGATTTCTTGATTAAAAGTTTCATTTGCAATACAGGGAAGGAAGGACCAACTGATGGACAGTGCATTTCTTACATATTTCCTGCCAGTATCTCCCCAGTGGGACTTTTAAAAAACGTAAGATGATGCAAACCTTTCCCAAAACGTCTGGTCATCTGAGCATGCTCTCTGGTGACTGTGATGCCCTAGGGGCTGGGCACAGACAGGATTTCTGCTGGGTTCTAAAGCAATAATTTTATACATACTTGGCAGAGAAGATGAATAAAGAGAACTAGACTGGGAGATACAGAACAGGGTTCAAGACCAGGCTGCACCACTAATAGCTATGACACTAATACCATGAGGTTCTTAGCCCATCTTGGGCTTTGTTAAATGAGGGGTTTGTACTAACCGATCTCTTCAAGCCCTACAGCCCTATAATTGTGTTCAGCTGCCTCACTTTTCCCAACATAGCTTACCATATACCACATCACAGCTAGAGTAATTTTCTTAAAATACAAATTGGACCGCCGTAATGTATCCCATGTCACTTCCCTGCTACAAGTCCCCCAGCACACAAACCATGTTGCCCAAAAGCCTTACGGTGGCCTTCACTGTCCTGCGTGATCTGGCGTCTGCCCACCTCTGCCTGCCATCACTGTGCTCAGCCACACGAGCTCTCCCTCAATCTGGACACTTGGCAGACTCTGTCTTGCTTAAGGACCTTTGCATACATCATCTCCTTTACCTGGAATGTTTTTCACCCCATTCTTCACCTGACTCATTCTTACTGCTCTTTCAGTTTTCAGCAAAGTATAATTTTCTCAAAGTCCCTGACCACTCCCCCCAATCCCCCACCCCTTGTCCATCAAAACAGCAGTCCCTTGTCTTCTGTTCTTCCTCCAGGCACACTTATTGTTTGTAATCTGAGGTTTATTTCCTGGGACTGTTTCACCTACATCTCCAGCATTAGGTAGAAGATCCACAAGAGACTGGTTCCATTTTGCTCACTACCATACACCCAGTACCCAAACTCAGTAAAGATTTGCTGAAGGAGTGCTGCTGCACTCACACAAAAGCCAGCCAGCCCAGTGTCTGGGAGTCGAGGTCCAGGCATCTGCATGTCCCTTCCAAACTGGTTGCTTCCTGGCTCTTCTGTCCTTCTGCAGTTACAATGTCAAATTTCTAACCTGTCAGCTGCTTTTGCCATTCCTGCCTCTGAAAAACATTCAGCCTAAAATCCCTTAGTGTGAAAATCAATTCATACCTATCTTAGCCAATTTAAAGGCAGCCACAAAAGAAGAAACAGCCTTAGGAGTACGATGCTACTCCAGCCCCCAACGTCCATTCATTCCTTGCTCATACCACACACTCAGGTTTGTCCTCTAAAGAAAGGGCATGAACAACTTGCAACATAAACCCTCAGCTTCAGAGCATTCAAAAGAGAACTCCCTGAAAGCTTTCCTCCGGAAATGCAGAAGCTCATTCTGCTGATAGCAGATGTGTGCTCCACCGGATAACATCACAGTGAGAATGAGTTAAACAACTTCCGAACCCAGTACATTTAAAAAGGCAGCAGCTTCCTCCCTACATCCTCAAACTGAAAAGCGGTGGGCACATTTTTCTGGTCACGGTGTCTGGAGCTTCTGACTGTTTAAGTGCCAAAGTTAAAATAACCAACTTTCCTCACTCCATTCTTGCCTTTCTGCACAGAGGCTCATTCACCAGAATGTCAGTGGAGAAACAAAGACAGCTGACTGTTTTCTCCCTGGTGTCTATAATTAGATTCTCATGAAGAACTTGGCCACAGCAGGGCTTTGCCGGACAATACCTCCCCCTACCACACACACGCACACAGCCCCAAAAACACCCTAAAGCGTCTCCCCCTCACTCATCTCCACGGAGACCCAGACAAAGCAGCCAGTCACTTACCCTCTTCAGCCACGAGAAATGCTTGTAAACATCAATGTCCCCATCCATGCTGGGCACCCATGTCAGCAGTTAGATGCCTTGGTGGAAAAAGCCCTTTTTCTGGCTGGAGACCAAGTTCTCTCCTCTTCCTTGCCTCTGCCCCCTCCCCCACTCAAAAACTCCAAGCTGTGTTCAAATTTCCCCACTTCCCTGGCCTGCGTCCTTCAGCCTCTCCCTAGACAGTTTCAGACACACAGCGACTCAGAGAAGAGCCCGCTGCTCCAGTGTCCTCCCCGACCACCCCAACAAACACACACACACACATACACGCACACACACACGCACCAGGACTGGGATTCAGAGCCCTGAGGAGAAATCAAATGTAACACAAAGGTAGGGGAAAAAGAAGACTTGGACAGGAGTTGTACACACAACACACAAGCGCACACACACGGGACCATTCTCAGTGATAATACCGGAGCCTGCCAGAGGGAAACAGTCCTGAAGAAAATTCCTTGTCTGGCTTCCCCCTTCTGGAGTGGCTGGAACTCATTACTGAGAGCCCCGATTTCCTGTCTCTGCTTCACTCTGCATTTACCCAGGGCTCCCAGCTGCTCTCAGTTTATTTGGGACTGGGGAGAAGACTAAAAATAAGTGCTGCTCTTGGAGGAGCTCGCTGGTTCCCACACACAGCCTGACCCCCACCCTGAAGCCCACGCCTACCCGTTTTCCAGGCAAGTGACAGGCTGTGCCCCGAGGAAAGCCTGTTGTTTCCAAAAAAGAGCAGATTCAGAAGCAGCTCCAGTCTGGGTTCTTGGTCCTGCTGTGCGATGGGCCCTGCACAGAGCGTTTGCTGTCCTTGGCGCTGGTGGTACCATCCATTAGAGACCAAATGCTGCAAACTCAGGGGAGTCTGGCCCTGGGCTGTTGGCCACGAGCCGGGGCTCCCTAGGGGCCACATTCTGGACAGGGGCCAGGACTGGAGGGTCCTGCCTCTCTGGCTGTCCCCCACTCTGGACTACCTGCTTTACAAACCAAGGAGGTGGAAAGGTTGAGGCTGCTTCATGTGCATTTCCATGAGACTCAGGGAGCAGTGCTGGGTAGACAGGGGCCTTGGAAAGGCTGACGGAGACCTGGAGCTGTGGCTGTTTTCCTCCTGTCAGGGCAGGTCACATGCGGGCTCTCCAGGTGGCCCCTCCAGCACTCCCTAGATGCCAGCCCCCACCTCCTCCTCATATTCCCATCTCCTTTGAGAGCTTCCCGCTAAAAACAGCTTTTCTCCCTTGCCCAGCCCTTAATGTGTGGCCTTTGGCTATGACTGATTATGAAAGTGACCTTTGATGTGGGTGCGGTGGGAATTGTGGTTACATGCAAGGCCCTGAGCTCTGCTGTGGCAAAGGACTTGCAGATGCATATCTTGTGACTGCCCTGGCCTTCCCAGGTCCCTTGGGGGTCACCTCCAGGGTTTCCTGGAACGCCTAGTCTGAAGAGAAGTCCCTATTGGGTGTCAGCATGTCCCTCAGCATGGCTTCAATGTCCACCAGGGCCAGAAGCAGGGCCCAAAAGGGTAGAAACAAAGCCTGGCAGCACAGTCCCCAGCAGGCTGGGCCAGCCCACAGAGATCACAGAGGCAGCAAGGAGGAGAGCTCTAGCCAGCAGCTGGCATGAGGGGAGAAGTAAATTCCTGGAGACACACCCAGACAGAGGCCAGAAAGGAAAAGCAGGCTTTGCTACCCATGCGCTGAGCTCTAGCCCCTTGCTCCTTACCTCTGGCCCAGCTCCACAGCACAGTGTGACCCACCCAGCCCAGGTTCCCTGCCCACGCTATGGCAGGATGTTGCCAAGGAAGAATATCTCTAAAGGTACAGGGGTAAGTAGGTTGGTTTATCTCTGTCTAGAAGCCTGAATAAGTCACATAAAGAAATTCATCCAGTCAATGCACATTTTCCCGGCATCCAAGGCAAACGAAAAACTTCCTGCCTTGGGTTAAGAATTACCACATGGTATGCAATAAAGGTATATCTAGGACTCCAAGGAAGAGGAGGTAGACAAGCTGATTTGGGAGCTGGACAGGGAGAGGTGGTGCAGAGTTCCAGCCTCTACAGGATGGTAGACAATCCCCCACGCTCCTGGGATGAGCACAGTGCTCTCCCTTAGGTTCTGGTACAAGAGAGGAGGAAAGAGAAAGGTGGCCAACATGGCTGCTCTCATCAGCCTTGCTCACTCCCAGCTTACACAGAGCTGTGACTCAGGTGTCCCTCTTCTATCCCCTCCTGAGCACCTGCGTTCCCTTCTACTTCATCACTGACCTTGTCACACCAGACCACCCCTACTGCGCCAGACTGTCAGAAGTATGTCTGATTTCCAACTCACTTCTCCTACTTCCATGCCTATAATTCTTAGCACACAGTATGAATTTAAACATTTTTTGGATAAAAGAATAAGGCTCAAATGATAAGACTGGTAAAGTAAGACTAAAATTCTACTTGAAGAAAAGAGACTTGAAGGTCTGTGTCTCCAGGGTAAAGATGTTTGACACAAAGAGGAAAAGACGGGACCCATTTCCTCTGTTAGCTCAACTCAATGTGTGATGAACAAAGGTGGGGGGTGCGGAGTGGGGGAGAGAAAGGGACAGAAAAGGGAGGAAGGTAGGGAAGAATCCAGATAAACTGCAGTTAAATTCTTGACATTTTTATGGCATCCTCAAGTAGCAAGTCTTACCTCAGCATTGTTTTTCCTTAAACACCAAAGTACATTTTACTTATATTGTAATTCAACTCAAAAATCACAAATTAACACCCCAAAAGACCTAGGAGCAGGTTGGCAGGGGGAAAACGGGAGGGGCTGAGTGAAATGGGATGGATTGAGAAGCTAAGGTACCTCCTCACTCACCCCACCCCCAGGGGCAGCTGGGTCCCTGTCGTGGCTCCCTCATCACGCTGGCCTGGCAAGGCAAACCCATGGCTGCACCACTGCCCTAGAAGTCCATCCTGTCCAGGGCACCTCACTTGATCTACGGATGGAATTCCAGGGATCAGAAAAGCCCCTAAATATGTTCACCAAATATATACAAAGTACCACTATTTGTATTCACAAATCTTTCTCTGAAAAAGAGTTGTCAGATTATCAGAACAGTCCATGACTCCCAAAAGGCTAGAGGCCCAGATTTTATTTGGCCTAGGTAGTTACTCCCAAAGGTCTAGGCTGTCCTTATTATTGGGAGCTCGGGTGCCTGGGCTTCCTGCTCCCATTACACTGCTCCTGTGAGGTGGTGTCTCAGACTCACTGGACCCATCCCTGAAGACAGAAGTCCTCAGGAAGCACAAAGGGTACACAAATAGGGGTCACTACAGTGACCTAACAGCCCCCAGGGCCTTCCTGGAAGTACTTTGCTCACCTACAACCAGACTCATTACTGCCTGCAATATGCAGCAGTCAGCTATGGGAAAAGGGCAGGAGACTGTGAGGCTGAGCGTTCTGGGAGTGAAAACACAGCTAAGAGGCCAGGGTGGTCAGGTTTGCTGGGGAAAGTCACTATAGCTTGCTCCACCCCTGTCCTAAGGTCTAGAAGAGAACCCCAGGATTGTCACCTACCTGGCTGGAATTCCAAGTACTTGAGGGAATGGCTGAAAAAGGAGCTGAGGTCCCCTGATGTGTTACTCCAGCTGCCTACCAGAAGTCAGCAGCATCTTATCAGGCAGAACTGTAAACTGAGAGGAATCTCATGGTCACATGCTGTTCCACTGACCTATCACCTACAGGCATCCTGGGCTCCGCTCAGCCCTGAGCCTTCACCTCTGGGCCATGGGTGGCAGCTGCTAGGACACTCCCTCATAAATCCTCATAAGTCAGATACAAACTTGTGTTCTTCAACAGACATGGTGCACAGTGGGCCCGCTGCTAGTAAGAAGGAGAAGCGGGGGAAGGGAGTGAAGAGCGCAGTGGAGGAAGTCCTGGCCACTGCAGCTCAAGCCTCCACAGAACACAAGCATGGAGAACACACTTCCAAAACAGATCAGGACAAAGGTCACCAGGCTTTTCCTGTAAAGGGCTAGATGGTAAATATTTTGGGTTTGGTGGGCCATATAGTCTCTCTCATACTCAACTCTCCCATTTGCAGTGCAAAAGCAGCCACAGCCAACATCAAAACCAGTGTGTGGCTGTGTTCTAGTAAAACCTTATTTATGAACACCAAAATGTGAATTTATGTTATTTTCCCATCTCAAAACATTCTTGTGATTTTTCTGCAGTCTTGAAAAATGTAAAAATTATTCTTAGCTGATGAGGGTAAGAAATATGCAGCAGGCTAAGTGTGGGCCATGGTTTGCTAACCCCTGGGTTAAAACAGTGCTTCCCCATCCAGAATGAACTGCCTGGACCCGAGGGGGTTCTAGTAAAAATGCAGATTCTGGTTCAGTAGGTTGGGTATGGGGCCTGCTGTTGTGCACTGCTGACAAGCTCCCAGGTGATGCTCGTACTACTGGTCCCAGGACAACACTTGGAGGAGTAAGAAGTTAGGAAACTGCTTTCAAAAGTTCCTCAAGGCTGGGCATGGTGGCTCATACCTGTAATCCCAGCACTTTGGGAGGCCGAGGTGTGGGCGGATCACCTGAGGTCAGGAGTTCAAGACCAGCCTGGTCAGCATGGTGAAACTCTGTCTCTACTAAAAATACAAAAATTAGACCGGCGTGGGGGTGCACAACTGCAATCCCAGCTAATTGGGAGGCTGAGGCAGAACTGCTTGAACCCGGGAGGTAGAGGTTGCAGTGAGCCAAGATCATATCACTGCATACCAGCCTGGGCAACAAGAGTAAAACTCTGTCTCAAACAAACACACAAACAAAAAACAAAAACAAAAACAAAAACCTCCTAATTACTAAACAAACTTGCCTAGAAGCATAAATTCCCTGGAGGCCTGCCTGCCCACTAGCAGGTACCTGAAAGGGCAGAAGGCTCTTGGTAGTGTGTCTCTGGCAGGTTTTTCTTTTGTGGGTGGAGAGTAAGTGGTTGTCCACATGCTCAGACCTCAAGTTATGCTAACCTGGCAACATCGTCCACCATGGCCCCTGGGCCTGAAGCAGGAAATTTAGTGGGGAAGGATTTATTTGCTCTTTCACCAGTGTTTGCACATTCTTGGTCATTTATAAACATTGGTTCTTAGAGGCTGAACTAGTCTCTTTAGGTCAGGTCTGAAAGGAGCTGGATTGTTAGAATTTAGTAGGGTAAATTTACTTTAGGGGGTAGGGATCAAGATCCAGGAAAATTAAAACTGCTAAATTTGCAGTGGCTGAAGGCCCCCTTGGCTGCTGTGCCAGGAAAAGGGCATTCAAAATCCCCCAGGGGACAGGAAGCTTCTCTAGGGCAGGGCATGACATACACTGTGGGCTAGGAAATGCCCTCAGGAATGGAAAGGGCCATCCTACTAGCACCCCAGCAGAAGGCACTGCAGTCAAGAAATCTGGATAGGTTTCTTCATATCCACAGGGGAAGGTCAGGTCTATGCTCCCAGGACCAGCCCTGTCTCTTCTCCCCCACCCTAAACAGTGGAGCCCTCCCTTGACTGCCCTTTGTCCACTGTTTCTAAGGAAAATGGCAAAGAATTATCTTTGCCAGCAGACCTAGGTGCAGTTAAGCAGTTTCAATAATGAGAGATGCTTATGTTATCTTTGTCTAAAAGAGAAAAATAAAAAGTTGTTTTCTCATACAAAGCCCATGCTGTACCTCATTCTTTGGGATTTCACTTCCCAGCATTTGTCCCTGACTCCCACCTAGTGGCTTCTTCCAGCACTGCACAGGGACAAAGAACCGCCACTGGTGCCATGGGAGCCCGGCCCCGGAGCCCCTTGGGAGCTGAGCACAGAAAGAAAGCATGGACACCTATTCCTTTCTCATCTCTCACTCAAGTTCACACCTGTCACAGGGGAGGTAAGAAAACATGCTGGAAACAGGCTCTACTTTTTTTCTTGAAAAATAAGTACCGAATTTTCCCTCCTCTTAAGATCCAGAGGAAAAGGTTTACCTATAAAATTCCTTCTGTAACTTTTCAAAATTAAAATGTTCAACACACATGTATCCTGACTATCTTCTGTTTTCCATTCTGGAGATACAGAAACGAATCACATGGTAAAAAATTCAAGCTCACATTTTATAATTCACAAAACAACTTTTTCTCTCCACCATTTTTTTGCAACTCCTCTGACTTTTCAATATGGTAAACAGATTTGCTACTTTGGACAGAATGAAAGATTGCAAGCTGGATCTGGCAGTAATGTATGGGCTTTGTTTGAGGAGCTTGGAGCTGAAGAAGCTGCCATCTGTGACAAGGTGGTTTGGAGCTGAGAAGGTGGGTGGCTGTGCTCCCCAGCCTGGGTCTGGGTTTCTTTGTTTTTTGGGAAACTAGTTAAAAAGGTAACTGAGGGCATCTGAACTGACTGCTGGGCTGTCAGAGGTGAGCACTTACCCAGCTGGGGCCAGCAGAGGCTGCTCATTCAGGAGGGCAATTCTTCAGGTTTTTCAATATGGTAAACAGATTTGTCTCTCCACTGTTGAGATGTGGGCCTCCGTCAAGCTCTAACGTAAGGGCAGCAGTAAACTGAGAGGATCCTAACCTGTCTCCACACTTTGGAACTCAAGAGGTCAAGACTGAGGGAAGCAAAGGCGGTGCTTACAAAGAGACCACTCCATATAGCTCCTAGAACAAACTGCAGAATTGGAATGCTTGGCCAGATCTTGCAGACACTTTCAAACTCAGCTGTCATTTCCAGTAGGGAAACTGAGTCCCAGAGAAGTGAAAAAGAGGCTCATATGAGTAGTAGGGCCAGGGTAGAACCCTGGCCTTTTAACTCCTTCCTACCTTCCATACTCCCTCACCCTGGTTCAATTTGCTTTCACCTACTCAAGCACACTGACCAGGACTCTTGCAATCTTGCAAAGAAAAGCCTGGGTTCCTGCTGGGTTCCATGTACCCCAGTTCCAAACAGGGCCTACAGTATAACCCTTCTATGGGCTCTCTGCCAACCACCCCTCACCCTTGAGCCTGAGCTCTTCCTTGACTTGCCTTCACTTTGCTGCTGGGTTTGCCTACCCCTTCTCTGGCTTCATCTTGAAACTTCACTGAGAATCTCCTTGGCCCATACCCAGTGTGCTAAACAGCAGAACAGACTGGCTGGCAGGTAGGAGATGAAGGGTATACATAACATACTGTTAGAGAAGCACCCATAGCTACTTCATATGGAGACTCTACTGACTCTGGTATCTTCTGGGCATCACCCAAAGACCTGGGACACGAATCAACACTGTGTACCAGCCTAGGTCTACTCCTCCCAGCTAACTGGCTATTCCCAGCCCTGTAGAGCCCACTTGAATCTGCTGGCTAACCTGTCTAAGGTTTCCACCACCCAACCTAGCTGTAGATCTATGCAGCCAACCACCCAGCCAAGCCAAGCAGGTGTGGAGGGGTAGAGACACCCCTTTCAGACTATGGGAAAGCCCCACTCAAGGCACAGCCAAAATCCTGGAAGTGGTCACAGTTGTACCAGCTCCTTCTTGCCCGGGCCAGGTACCACATGCCAGGGCCACTGATGAGTACATGTCAGTACATGCCAGGGCCACTGATGAGCACTGCTTCCATTTCCGGGCTTCAGGACCACCTGTGGGGTTCTGGGGCTCCTGACCTGAAATAACCACACCCTCCTGAGGGCATCATCCTACATTTCACCATAGTAAACAGAGAAGAAGGAGGATGCCCCTTTCTGGAACTCAGCTCTGTTCCCATCACAACAGAGCTGCCTCAGCCTTCCAGCTAAGGCCTCAGCTTCATCCTTCATGAGCACTGACCCTGAGCTTGGCTCTGTCTTCCAGTTATAAAGGACCACCTTCCCATCTCCTAAGGGTAACACTGCTCTGCTGCACCACAGGCAGGACAGCTTCCCAAATACTTCCTCTGCAGGCCAGGTCCCAGCTCATCTTAGACCCCAAGATACCCTCTATACAAGGTCCTCATTCACCAACTTTCCAGAGGAAATACTGCTCCTAGACCAAGGGAATCCAGGCCCTTTGTTCCTTGCCTCACTGAAGCCCCAGAGGGTGTCCCCATTAAGAAAACCTCACACATGCCCTTCTAGGCCCGGAGCCCACTTCTCCTCATTATACCTACTGTCAAGGGGCAGGATGCTAGTTTAGACCCCAGAGCATGGGAAACTCTCTCACAACCGAGTGCCACTGACTCCTGGGCAGGTCTGCTCCACTTGGCCTTTACAATGAGTCTGCTCTGTTTTATACCCATCTCCAGGCAGAGTCCTGGCCAACAGCACTCCTACTGCTGCCGACTGTGCTGGCCCAGCTGTGCTTCAGCTCTGCCAGGACCCAGCAGAAGAGGAACCAGCCCTGCCACAAAGAAACAGCTGCCCAATAGGAGGCACTAGGACTAGGAGTGTCCTTTCCATGTAAGACATAAAAGAGAGAGTCCAGGACTAATCTGCTATTTGTCCTATTCTAACTATGGACCACTCCTCCACATCTACCCCTGCTTCTTAGCAGTCCATTCTTCTGGTGGACCACAGATGCCCCAGTGCCAGAAGGTCTGCAGTCCCAGATGAGCAGCAGCAGTACAAGACCACATTTTCCACTACGTAATCGCTCCCCTCTGCTAACAGTTGATTCACTCTGGGGTAGACACCTGATCTAAGGTGTGCATCCATGGCTGTGAATAAATTAAAAGTCTTTAATGCCTGTTTCTTTTACAGTTAACACGTCTTCATTGATCTGGAGGACTTTGCTCAAAAATAATTAACTGGGTCAATCAGATTCTTTTCCTTAGAAACTTGAGTTTAAAAAGAAAACATATTGAGAAAACATGGAAATAATTTGTCAGTCAACAAGAGTAAACTCAAACCTAACAGAAGTTTGTGGCAGTCACTCTGAGCTGTCTTCCTGAGGGCCACTCACTTTCCCCCACTCTATCGTCATTCCTTTCTGACAGAGGCCACCTCCCTGTATGGCAGATGGAAGTGCCAATACTTGCTTCCCCAGCCTCCCTTGCAGCTAGGGTATGCACAGGTGAATAAATCCTGGCCACTGCGGCTAAATGGGAAGTCTGCTAGAGGGTTGCAGAGAGTTTCCCTCCTGATTAAAAACAACAACAACAAAAACATACTAAAGAAACGATTCTCTACCTCTGCACATAGTTGTATAGTTGTGTCTTGTAAGGACATGCTGCCTGCGGTTCAGTGGCCATCTTGTGACTATTAGGGGATATGCCTGAGCAAAAACCACCCCTTGAGGATGGCAGGGCAAAAAGATGGGAAGAACCAGTGTACGTGAGGTCACTCAGAGCCACTTATTTAACCCTGTGACTGTCTGTCTTCTGTACATCTTGTTAGTGGTCTATCTTGTTATTGTTTACATCATTTTACTGGAAAAAGTATCCCAACTGATATAGATGCCACAAGACAGAGTTGGACCATGTCAGGCCAGTGTCATGGCCAAGCAGGAACTCTAGGTGTGTAACAATGCCAGTGTGTCTACAGAGGAGAAGGGAGCAAATATGCAAGGGATGCACAGACATCACGCATGAGAAGGCGCTGGGCAGTGCTGCCTAATCCTTCAAACCGTCTTATTAGTTCCAATTCCAATCCTAATCCACATAGGATTCTAAAAAAATAATTCAACTGGGTCTCCATGGTTGAAAGCAGTGCTTCTTAAACTTTAATGTGCTTATGAGTCACCTGGAGATGGTTCAACAAGTGTGAGATGGGGTCCATATTCTGCATTTTTCACAAGCTACCAGGGGATAAGAAAGCTGCTGAGCCAGAGACCAAAATTTGAGCAGCAATAACTTCTAACTAAAAGTGTCAATCTAAAGCCCGCGATGAGTTTGCTCACCAGTCTGAATTTTATTTCCATACAGATTAAGACCTTGTGTGGAATGTGGATGTGCCGATTGTAAAATGACTTTAGGTCTGCAAGATCTAAAATACAGACAGGCTATCTCTGTCCAGAATAAAAACTTTAACATACAGCTCTTACATCTTGGAATGTTTATATGAACTTCTGACCCCCTAAAAGTACTTGCTTCCCCATTCATAGGTTAGTGATGTCCATAATTACTCTAGAAGATTTATGAAAGCAATCACTTTTAGGGAAATCTCTTCAAAGGCAGGCATGCCCTAAACCATTGTAAATAACCCCAAGACAAAACTGCAAATCTGAATGCAAGCTGTTTTCTACCAATGCATCTTGAAAAAAACCAACCATGTCAACTGCCTTTGGATCAAAAAATATTTTTAATAAATTTCCAAAAACTGTTTTAAAAGTTAGATTCGTTGTTTATACCAAACACTAAAAAATATTGTTGATGGACTGGAGTTAACCATAAAATAATCAAACCATAAACTTACTAGAGGAAGATACAGGTGAATAGTTATTTGTTCTGAGGTTGGGAAAGGCCTTGCTAGGGCCAAAAGGAAAACAAGAAACCAAAATAGGAAAGACTGATAGAGTGAAGTACAGTTGGTTAAAATTTTATGTCTCAAAAAGTTCCCTAAACATTTAAAAACAGAGTGAGGAAAATATATGCTACAAATAAAGCAAATGGCTAATAAAAGTTCATTCAAATAGATAAGAAAAACACTAAAATCCTAATAGAAAACAACAGCACAGACTACGAATAGACTAGAGTGGGAGAGGCGCACCCAAGAGGATCAAGGTGATTTCTGGGTGTATAGGGAAAAATATTGGAACTATTTTTTAATCTATCCTTTAAAACTCTATTTTGGTGAGCAATGGATACCCTAAATACCCTGACTTGATCACTATGTGTTATATAACATGTAACTAAATTTCACATGTACCTCACAAATTCATACAAATAAAAAACTTCAAAATTCTGTTTTGTGGTATTTTTATAATTTAGGTATACTAGTGAAATACTGGCTAGGTGCAGTGGCTCATGCTTATAATCCTAGCACTTTTGGGAGGCCAAGGTGGGTGGATTGTTTGAGCCAAGAGTTCAAGACCAACCTGGGCAACATATGGAAACCCCATCTCCACACACACAATTTTTTTTTTTTTTTTTTAATTAGCCAGGTGTGGCGGTGCACTTCTGGGAGCAAGAGTTGGGAGAATTCCCTTGAGCCTGGGAGGTCGAGGCTGCAGAGAGCCATGATCAAGCCACATTGCACTCCAGTTTGGGTGACAGAGCAAGACCCGGTCTCAAAAATAAAATGCTGCATGTGAATATGTATATGGGAAATGCATTCTTTTTCCAGATAGGATAGAATCAAAAGTTTAGAGACCATACAGAGGATGGTCTCTAAACTAATTTTTAAATTAATTTTTTTCTTTATATTAATGTCATAGATTGCAGTTGGCCATCAGAGATTCCTCTATTCCTGTGTGTGCATTCCACTCCTCTGATAAAGGGATGGATCTTGACTCTGGGCTGGCTTGGTGACTTGCTCTGATCAACAGAATAAACTAATTTTTAAAAGTTTAGCCTTTTTACCAAACAAAGAAATGCAAAAATAAGAAAACATTTCCTCCTAAGAAATTTGTCACGCTTTTTTTTAAATCAATGAGGTAACCAGTCTTTTGTTTGTGATAAGAAATAAGGGGTAGTGGGATCTAGCTGAGGGGAGAGACACCAGCCAGGGATTAGAACTCAATAAGCAGTACTTGTAATTCGAGGGTGTATGTGTGTATGTGTGAAATCGTCAATGTTTGTCCTTCTCTAGCCCTGGATTTCCTCAGAAGAGAGAGACTGTGGACCACGGAAGGGCAGAGGACATAGCTTAAGTCCCTTGACTGGGCTCTATACTCCTTGATAAGAAGGGCCACCCTACAGCGTTGGCTAAAGTGGGATGGAAGAAAAGGCTGGAAGGTGTACAAATGAGTCAACAGCCCCAGTCAGTAGGGGCACTCCATGGGCTGCACCATTACATTCCCCAGTAGTTCCCAATCAGGCCACGGGACTACTCACCAAGCTGTCTTCAAACCACTCCTTTATGTAGGCAGCCGTTGGGCCAGGGATCTGGCTCAGGAGGGCTGCTCTCTCCTGAGGAAGCTCCAGCATCTCCAAGGCCAGCCTCAAGTCCTCGATGAGATGGAGCACCGGGAAGGAGTTCATGTATGAGGCTGGGGAAGCCAGTCCAGGCTCACAAGTACCATCACTAGGATCTGCACCTGTTTTAGTGCCTGCAACGAGAGAGAGGTGGAAACTCAGTAAGAAGGGTGGACACCATGGGCAAGGAACTAGTAAAGGGCAAAGGTGGTGAAAAAAAGGTGAAAGGGACAGATAAGAAGCTGGGAGTATGCTGGGCATGGTGGTGCATGCCTGTAGTCTCAGCTACTTGGGAGGCTGAAGCAGGAGGATCACTTGAGTCCAGGAGTTCCAGGCTATAGTGCACAGTATCAGGCTTGAGAATAGTCACTACTCTCCAGCCTGGGCAACAGAGTGAGACCCCATCTTTAAATAAAGAAACCTGGAAGGCCACCTCGACCCCAGCTGAATCACTCACAATGTAAACTTTCCAGAAATCATCTTTATCTAATCTTGGGCTGGACAGTGTAAAAAGAGGCATGCAGAGGTGGATGACCATACCCTTTGGGACTGACATATGAAGCTCACACACTTAGACAACTGGGAAAGCACAGCCAGTCCTCACTAGGGACCACAAACTGCTAGTTTAGGCAGTAAGATCTCATTCTTCAGCTTTTAGAATAATTATTTTCTTTATATTAATGTCATAGATTGCAGTTGGCCATCAGAGATTCCTCTATTCCTGTGTGTGCATTCCACTCCTCTGATAAAGGGATGGACCTTGACTCTGGGCTGGCTTGGTGACTTGCTCTGATCAACAGAATGCAATGGAAGTGACTCTGTACCAGCTCTGGGCCTGGGCCTTAAGAGGTCTAACAGGTTCCACTCTTTCTTTGACCCTAAACCACCATGTAACAAAGCCCAGTTACCCTGCTAGAAAAACAGCCCCACCTTTCTTAGCCCTCCCAGCTATAGTGACAGACATGTGAATGAAGCCATCCAGGATCTTCCAGCCCCCAAGAGCCACCCCAGCTGACACCATGTGGAACAGGGAGGAGACACACCTGCAGTGCTACTCAAATCATGAAATTACAAGGAAACAATGGTAGTTTTAAGCCAATATGTTTGGTTTGGCTTATCCCACAGCAATAGATGACAATTACTATATTCATTTTGGTGAAGGTTTAGTGAACTGGAATCTTTCTGGATCTTCCCAGTTGGGAGATCTTTATATTCCCTATATATCTCTATATGCTCTTAAATTTGTATTTATATATATCTCCATACCTTATCTCTTTATTGTGGGCTGTGGAGTCTCTGAGAGAGTCCATGGTCCATGTTACATTTAGCCGAGTTCCCAGCATCATGCACTCTACCCAGTAGACACTGAAAAGGAATCTGACCAACTGCCTGCACATATACCTGAACGAGTATCTGGAGAGAGAGTGCTTCAACGTCCTCAGAGATCTGGTATATTGGGTCAGCTCTTTCTAATTTGATAAGCCCCAAATTCGACTGTTCCACCTTTTTTTTTTTTTTTTGAGACAGAGTCTCGCTCTGTTGTCCAGGCTGGAGTGCAGTGGCACGATCTCACCTCACAGCAAGCTCCGCCTCCCAGATTCATACCATTCTCCTGCCTCAGCCTCCCAAGTAGCTGGGACTACAGGTGCCCACCACCACACCCAGCTAATTTTTTGTATTTTTTAGTAGAGACGGGGTTTCACCGTGTTAGCCAGGACAGTGTCGATCTCCTGATCTTGTGATCTGCCCACCTCGGCCTCCCAAAGTGCTGGGATTACAGATGTGAGCCACTGTGTCCAGCCTGTTCCACCATTCTTACACCCATTTAACAGCAGCAGCAGCAGCAGCAGCAGCAGCAAAAATCTCCTTTCCATAAGCTCAGGGATATATTTTTCAAATCAAAACTGGGGCAACAGTCTAACAAAGGAAGTCTGTGCTTCTTTCAGCAGTAAACACTTTAGAAACTATGGTTTAGGTGGTGGAATTTCTAGGGCATTTGGATTATTTATAAGGCCAACCGGATGAAAGATCTGAAATTAGGACTCTACTGGAAAATGTGAGCTTGGGGCCACCGCATCCATGGTATGCTGCAGGCCTGACGTCCAATTTCCAGGTCCCTTTACTCTTCTCAGAGCCAACCTCCTCCTTGCCAGGCAGTCTTGGGAATGAGAAATCCACACAGATGGAAACAATTACCATTTGATTGCCAGTTTGCTTTCTGAAAATGCATGATACAGGGAATCATGGATCACAATCCACAAACAAGTCAGAGGCTCTGGGGAGCCAGGAAACTGCCCAATTACCCACCACTGTGATGTGTGCTCAGCACTTTCTGGCTCCTACAAATCCAATTAAGAGTGGACTGGGAAGAGCCACAGCCAAACTTCAAGGAAGAAAATGGACAGAAGCAGAGCAAGACCTTCAATCTCCAAATCATTGCTGAGTAATCCCTCTCCATTCTGTATACACGAATTTCAAACACGTAGCCATTCAGTTTCATTTTAAGTATTTCATAAATGTAGGAAGAATGAGTCAGGCTACAAGGTGGATGGAAGATCTGGGTTTTCATTAACTTTATACCACTGTGTGGCCTTGGAAAAGTCTCTTCCTTTCTCTGGGACCCTCTCTGCCCTAAAGCTTTGAGATTCTTTCCTACTATTCAGAGTGTGTGTGTGTACATGTATGTGAGTACATGTATATCTGTGCCAAGTTTTACAGGCATATGTGTATATATGTATAAAAACTTTAATTTATATTTCTTTGCAACTTATATTTCTTTCATTACTTTATCAAAACCAATAGTCAATAAATACTAGATGAGGGAAGTGAAAGATAAATATTTTGTCCCTGAGCTAGTGGTAATGACAGTGACAGAAAAGCCTCAGACGACAAACTCCACTTGATTTTAAATTTAATCAGATAAGGTTACAGGGCAGAAAACTAAGGGAAGAAGAAACTTCCAGATGCCACCATTGGGCTTTGGGATGCAAATGACAAAATGATATTGAATAAGCATCTACACAAAAGGAGATACAATTCTAAATTTCCTCTCAGAGGAAGAGTTTGGTAACCAGCTTCCAATAAGCCGTCAGTGACCCATTCCTCTTAATGTTCATAATTTGTGGATATTATATCATGGTTGCTCCGTGTCACCAGTAGAATATGACAGAAATGATGGAACGTTGCTTCCAAGGCTAGATTATAAAAAGCACTGTGACTCCTTCTGCTTTATTATATCAGGCCACTCGCTCTAGGGGAAGGCCGCTGCCATGATATAAGGACATTCAATCATCCCTACGGAAAAGTCCATATGGTGATGAAATATGGCTACCTGTCAGCAGACATCAAAGAACTGAGCCCTTCTACCAATGGCCATATGAGTGAGCCACTGTGGAAGGGATCTTCCGGCCCAGGTGTTCCCAACCCCAGCCACAGACTGGTACCAGTCCATGGCCTGTTAGGAATTGGGCCACACAGCAGGAGGTGAGCAGTGGGCCAATGAACATTACTACCTGAGCTCCACCTTCTGTCAGATCACTGGTGGCATTAGAGTCTCATAGGTGCGCGAACCCTATTGTGAACTGTGCATGCGAGGGATCTAGGTTGCTCACTCCTTATGGGAATCTAACAAATGCCTGGTGATCTGAGGTAGAACAGGTTCATCCTGAAACTTTCCCCCGACCCTCCAGGTTCATGGAAAAACTGTCTTCAACAAAACCGTTCCCTGGTGCCAAAAAGGTTAAGGATTGCTGCTCCAGCCCCAGAGAAGCCTTCAGATGACTGTAGCCCCAGCTAATATCTTAACTATAACCCTTTAAAAGACCTAAGCCAGAACCACCCAACTAAACCACTCCTGAATTCCTGGCAGATAGAAACAGATGATAAATGTTTGTTATTGTATGATGCTATGTTTGGGGTAATTTATGTTACACAGTAAAATAACTAACCAATAAAAATAGCTGAGAATATTCTGAGAAGTACAATCAAGAGACACTTGCCATGCACTGCTAAAATATGTTACTAGAATTACTCTCACAGAAAAAAATAAGATCTTTATTCTATACCATACACAAAAATAAAATTTAGACAGACAAGGATTATATGCTTAAAAAACTGAACTAGAAATACAAAGAGAAGATAGATCAAAACTGAGTTAGAGGAAGATTTTATAGGCACAAGAGCAATTGAGCAAGACATAAAAGAACAATAAATCTGACGACGTAAAATTAACTTCTGGAATATTAAAAACACAATTAAATTAAAAGACAAATTATAGCCTGAAAAACCTACTTGTAGGCCAGGCGTGGTGGCTAATGCCTGTAATCCTAGTATTTTGGGAGGCCGAGGCGGGCAGATCACCTGAGGTCAGGAGTTCGAGACTGGCCTGGCCAACATGGCAAAGCCCTGTCTCTACTAAAAATACAAAAATTAGCCAAGCATGGTGGCAGGCCCCAGTAATCCCAGCTACTCGGGAGGCTGAGGCAGGAAAATTGCTTGATCCCAGGAGGCAGAGGTTGCAGTGAGCTGAGATGGTGCCATTGCACTCCAGCCTGGGCAACAAGAAGAAAACTCTGTGTCAAAAAAAAAAAAAAAAAAAAAAACACCCCTACTCATAACAATTAAAAAAAAACCTCAGAAACGCCTTCTTTAAAAAAAAA
>NC_037682.1:58025410-58118851 GCF_003255815.1 Theropithecus gelada
TAAAAAAAAAAAAAAAAAAAAAAAAAAACCCTACTCATATCAATTACAACAAAAGCTCAGTACAGCCTTCATTTAAAAAAAAAAAAAGAGAGACCTTATCTATCAATAAAAAAAATCGCCAATTCACTTCTCACACATAAAACAGGTACAAGGTTCTTATGTGGGTAATTCTAGAATTAAAAAACAAAAGTAAAAATTAAAAATATGGAAAGAAAATATTTTTGCACTAGTAAATAGAACATTTAAAAATGATATTCAATTTTCACCTACGTAAATTGTTGAAAATGCAAATGCAATGATAGTTAATGTTGGCAAGCTCGTATGCTATTCATAAGGGTACCCTCATACACTGTTACTAGACACAAAGACCAGCCTAATCTTTCTGAAAAGCAATTTGGCAAGATACAGGAAAAATATTCATGGCTTTTGACCTAGCAAGTCCAATTCTAGAAAGTTAACCTAAGGAAATATAACCAGACATGTAGTCAAAGATTAATATATAAGAATCATCTCAGCAGCATCTTAATTTTCAAAAAGTAGGGGAAAAATCCCCCCAAATTGCTGAATGTTTAAATAACTTCTGAAACAAAGAATATGATTCATATAGCTATATAAAAAAACAATTATCTAAAGACTCAATAACATGGGGAAATACTTGCCTTATTCAGTAAAAAAAATTATAAATATATGTATACAGTGTATATATACAGAAAAATACACAAATGTTGACAATATTTTCATTACTTTTATAACAATTTGTTTTAAACTTTAAATTTGTTGAATGTAAGTGAGACATTCAAGTTTGACATTTAGTTTGCACAGGGACTGTAGGTTCTCTTGTTCTCTGAAAGTCCCCACAGGATGCTAGACAATATGGAAGAATTCAGGCCTTTATTTGGTCAGGAAATGAAGTGAGTAAACCCAGACAGGTTTCTTCCTTGTGCTATTGATTAGCTTTCCCTCGCTCCATAATTGCATTAGTGAAAGGGGGGAAAACCTGGTAGTATTTCCACAGAACAATCATTTCAGAAAATCCCAGAGCAGGCTTCTTGGTAAGCTAGCCATGTACTGCTTAACGGGGAGCCTTCTGGAAACAGGACAGACTCAACTGCCAGGAGACCCTGTTACCCACAATGAACAAACAGAAAAGCTGAAAAAGATAACACCTTTATTTTATTATTTTTTAAATGTGGAGCCAAGCTTGAAAGACAGTAAAAACCTTGGGTACCAGAAACAGAGTGAACTCAACAGTGAAATTAATTCAAGCTGACTCTACAGTAGCCCGGGGCAAAATATCCAGCTATAGGGAGGAACCGAGCTTGGGGCTTGAGGTTTTAATGTCTCCAGTGAAAGCAGTAAGTTGAAAGTGAGACCCCTATAGAAAGAAAGTACCCCGAAGTATTGCCTATTTCATAAAGGGGTCTGAAAAATTGCACCCAATGGCAGGGAGCCCCCTACGTGTTTATAATACCACATATATACACCCTCCCTCACCCCCAGTTAGACATCAAACCTACAGGCCTCTGCATACTACTGGTATAGTGTCAAATTTCTACTATGCACTTACTACTGAAACCCCAAACCAGAAATCAACATACATGCACACAAAATGGTCCAGAATAGTGCAACACCTAAAGCCTAGCATTAGCAAATGCAAAATCTCCCAGGAGGCTCATTTCCACACTCTACACACATTCCCCGCAATTATCCCCTGTAAAAAAAATTACAACCACAGTGGGAAACAAATCAAAATAGAACAAAAACAATAAATAAAGAAAATGTGTACCCTAAAACCTGGGATTAACAGGACAATTTAGAAGGCACAATAAACCACTAATACTGGATATGCCTAAATATAAGGCAAGATTTATCCCCCAAATTTCTCAGAAAAGGGTAATTCAACTTACAGTCAAGCCTAAAGTTTCTCTTTGGGGCATTCTATTTCATTTTGAGCAACGAAGTATTCAGAGTAGCACAAATGTTTTCAACTTTCAATGCTCACTGAGGTCACCTGAGCAGTTTTACAAACTACAGATGCCTGGGCCCTCCTCCAGGGATTCTAATTTAATTGGTCTGAGGTGTGACCTGGGGTAATAAAAAGTTTTCCAGGTGACACTAAAATGATGCTTAAGCTGAAACCATGGCACTAGCAGATCACCTCAATCAAGTCTAGCTTTGATGGTTATAGAGGTCACCTGAGAATTTTTATTTTAAGGAAGAAAACCAACATTTAATGAAGATGTAGTAATTATTTTTGAGGATAAGACCACATACAATGCAAGTGTTATAGGATTTCATTGAAAGCCTTTTCTTTTCTTATTTTTATTTATTTATTTTTTTTGAGACAGAGTCTCTCTCTGTCACCCAGGCTGGAGTGCAGTGGCACGATCTCAGCTCACTGCAACCTCCACCTCCCAGTGATTCTCCTGCCTCAGCATCCTGAGTAGCTGGGACTACAGGCACGCACCACCACGCCTGGCTAATTTTTGTATTTAGTAGAGACGGGGTTTTGCCATATTGCCCAGGGTGGTCTCGAACTCCTGACCTTGTGATCTGCCTGCCTCCGCCTCCCAAAGTGCTGGGATAAAGGCGTGAGCCACCACACCCGGCTGAAAGCCTTTTAATGATTGCTTTTGAAAACACATAGGTATGTATGTGGTAGTGACTGGGGTTGTTCAGGTATTTTGTTCTCCTCTGCTTGCATTCTTAGTAGGCTTACAGTTCTGTCCCTTGAAGTCACTCATGGTCACATAACTTCCTTTGGCCAATAAACAGAAACTATGTGTATCACTGGGAGAAAGTCTAAGAGCCAGTACACAATTCCCCATATCTCTTCCAACTTCCCTGACTCCTGGCAATAGTGGAGACTCAATCAGCCTGTGTTCAAGTGAAGATGATAAGGACCAGAGCTCTTGGCAGATCTCAGAGAACTTGCAACGTGCACAAGAAGTAAACCTTTGTGTTTCAAACTACTGACATTTCAGTAGTTTCTCACTGCAACATAACTTAGCTTATCTTCATTCATGCAAAATATATATGTTGTACAATTAAGACATATAAACAAGATAAACTTTTAAAGTCTAATCTTTTACTATGTAAATGGAGTTCTTTGGCATGAGATGAAATAGCTGATGACAGCATCATATGTGAATTTTAAAAGTGTTGTATTTAAAACAACTTCCAAGTAAGGATGGTGTGTTCTAAAACCTTGCCACTTAAAAGTGGGGTCCACATGAGTAGCAATAGGAAAACCTGAGAGTTCATTAGAAATACAGAGTCTCAGATCCCATCCCAGACCTACAAATAGGAATCTGCATCCTCAAATGCTCTACAACTGCTCTAGAATGCTAGGATTATTCAAAAAGAGCTCTTATAATGATAGAAACAAAGATAAGTATAAAAAGCTTGAATAAAATTATTTCATCAGATGTGCCAGTGACAGGAATGGTGGCGGGCACCTGTAATCCCAATTACTCAGGAGGCTGAGAATTGCTTGAACCTAGGAGGTGGAGGTTTCAGTGAGCCAAGATTACGCCACTGTACTCCAGCCTGGGCAACAGAGCAAGACTCTGTCTCAAAAAAAAAGAAAAAAACAAGTGCCAATGAGACAAGAAGTTCATAAATTAACATATCATTTTGATTTACTGAAAGCCTTTTAATTAGTGCTTAAACATATAACTAAATCAATACATGAATATTATGAATAAATATTTTGTCTATTTGGGAATATTTGGGCATATTTCATGTTTTATGTAATTAAAGGAGAAAAGGAAGAAATAAAAACCTTAAAGAAAATGAAAGCATGATTTTAAAAAATAGGAAAATTTGAAAAAAAAATACAAACCAAAATAAAGAATGCAGCGAAACAAATTAAAAATTAAATGAACAGGTTAAATAGCAGATGAGAGAATTATTGGAGAGGAAGATAGACCTGAAGAATGCTGCATACAGAGACACAAGTGAAAAATATAAAAGAGGAGTAGCAAGCATGGAATTAAAAAAGAATGACAAAGTCCAACACAATTCTTCAGGAATTCCAGAAGAATACAGAGGATGAAGCAGAGGCAACAAATAAAATGGCTATGAATTTTTCAGAATGGAAAACTTGAGTCCTCTCAGTTTAAAGACACTCACTGAGTCCCAAGAATAATACATCAAAACAAATCCACCGAAGAAACAAGACAGTGAAACTGAAGAACACCAAAGATAAACAGGAAGTTTAAAAACAACCAGAGACAGAAGACAGATACAGATTGCCAGACTTCTCATTAGCAATAAATCCCTGTGACCACAAAATAATACCTATGGATAGTGCCCAACCTACAAGCCTGTATAAGATAAACTATCATTCAAGATTAGGAACATTTAAGGACATTTTTCAAATGACAACTAATACAATCTATTACTCACAGACTATCAAATTTTAAGGAAGAAAACTATATCGTGCAAAAAAAGCAGCAGGATGAAAGAATCAACTATGATTGGAGAGGTTGTTAAAGTTGTTAAACAAAACGCTGCCAATTTAAACAACAATAATTTGGAGAATATAAATAAAGATACTAGAATACTAAACAAACATAATGTGGAAGATGGGGCAGTGATGGGAATTAAAGCATTCTAAGAGCCAAGTATTATTTATTTTATTTTTATTTTATCTTTTGAGATGGAGTCTGGCTCTGTCGCCCAGGCTGGACTGCAGTGGCGCGATCTCAGCTCACTGCAAGCTCCGCCTCCCGGGTTCATGCCATTCTCCTGCCTCAGCCTCCCGAGCTGAGACTACAGGTGCCTGCCATCACGCCCGTCTAATTTTTCACTGTGTTAGCCAGGATGGTCTCGATTTCCTGACCTCGTGATCCGCCCGCCTCGGCCTCCCAAAGTGCTGGGATTACAGGCGTGAGCCACCACGCCCAGCCGTCTTATAAAGAAATTTAATCGTAGTTTAAATTTTTTTCCACACAGAAAACAGCAGGCCAAATGCTTTTATATGTTAATTCTATCAAACATTAAAGAATAATTCTAATCTAAGAAAGTATTTTAGATAAAATATAAAGGCCAACTTGATGCTAACAAAATGGAAAGCCTCAGTAAAATGGACACATTTCTAGAAAAACTTAACTTGCCAAGAAATTAAGAAAACCCATCCACACCATTACAAGAAAAAAGTCTTCAAACAAGAATACATGATGCCCACACAGTTTTGCAGCTCAGTTCCTATACCTACAACTATAGCAAATATTTAAGGAACACATAGTTCCAGCCTTATCCACTCTTTCAGAGAATGGAAAACAAGGCACAGTTCCATAAAGGACTGGGAGATGGGGTCTACCAGTGAGGGAAAAATGGAATGAGGGCTGTCAAACAGCGGGTGCCCCAGTAGCAGTTTTGACCTCTTCATACAAAGGGCAGTCTGCCCCTTAGACACTCCTAAAACCCCCACTCCAGCTCTTCTGAACAAAGTCCTAGCAGGGCTCTCCCACCCCGCAATGGGAAACAGTGAGTCTGTTACTGATGACTGCTATATGAGGCTCCACCTCAGAGAAGCCGGGATAAGACCAGTTAAGGACTGTTCAGAGTATAGTCTCAACAGCCTTCAGCACCACAGCTGACTTCATTCATAGGCCGACGTGAAGAATCTTGGTCTTGATCAGAACTTTCTCTGCCCCTGCACAATCTTTTGTTGTTTTCTTTTTACAAACCCAGACGCTAATCAGAGTTGGCAGAATGGCCGCAGCTGACAGGGCAACCTCTTTAACTGTCATAAAACAGACTCCTCTTAACTATTCCTCCTCAATGAGTACTGCTTGTACATAACTGCATGAGTAACCTCCTGCACAGCCAAGAGGAATAAGTGGCCCTCTGTGCCCTGACCACGTGGCTCTCTGGTCCCCTGCCAGAAGTGGCCTGACAAAGTAGCCACTGAACCTGTCAGTTCACAAATTAAGCCCCATGCAAAATTAGTGTCTGTGGCAGTTGCTCTGGGCCATCCAGAGGGAGGTAATTAAGCAATATATAGTTCAATTTCAATTGTCAACAGTGTAATTCAATTACAGTGTAATTTGCAAGCAGAATCACAGGGACTAATCAGGAGGAAGACTAGATCAAAGGTTAACATCCTACTGAAAACTATAATAATGGTCTTTCATATTGGAACCAAGTCATTATTGACACAGGTCCTAGAGTCTTTAACAGCCACCCTTTCCCAACTTTCTGATATAAAATCCTGAGGTCCAAATCTAGTATAGTCCCACTCTAGTATAGTCTAGTCACCTGGGATTCAGCCATTCAGATTTCAAGAATTCAACTTTACAAGGAGTTTCATTTAATAGTCCTGCTTACAAGGCATTTCTTTTTGCATTTACAAGAACCAATTTCTATCTCTCACACCTCCCAAGTGTTGACCACCTGAGATGAAGGCCATCACACTATGGCTCTGGAGGGGCATAATTACCACTTGCACATTAGGATGTCCTCTCAGAGTACTCCTGGTCTGATTGTTTACAGGAGTGATAATCATCCTGCACTGTTTGCACTTTTTTAGTTGATGGGGGAGGAGATGGACATTTTTTTGCACTAAAAGCTTAATTACATAAACACTGATATCACATGCCCAAAGTGCACTCCTTTTAGAAGGAGTTTTGGAAAGTAAACAGTAACCTAGCCTACTGTAATTAATAAGAGGCAATTCCTTGTTACATAGTATATGATTATTAGTGATCACTGAATAAATTACATCCATTTTAGTAGGAAAATGTGTTGTTTTCGTGTAAGTGGCTACTATTTGGGAGGTGCAGGAAGCCCATAAAGGTTTTTTCCATTGAAATACATGGTAAAACACACTCTTTGGGTATTTGAGTACTTTGATGGAAAAGCAGTTGTGTTTTGGCAGTGGTGGTGGCACTACTTGACATCATGCAATCTGAAATTAATCAGAGAATATGAATAAAGAGAGGAAGATTTAAATGTTCACACAAAAATGTCATTTTTGCAGGATCTATGATATCATGATGTGGTGCCACAGTTTTTCAACTTCTTTAGCTGTGCCACCCTTAAGCAAAGGAACCCTTGTTTGGAAGAAATAACGTAAGATAGACAAGAACAAAACCACTTTGGCTTAGGGATTGTGATCAAGAAGAGAAAAGTATCCTTCCCTCTGTTAATTCTTTTCTCCTACAGACAGCCCCATGCATCAACATAAAAACCAGCCCAGGAATAAAAGGAGCCCGGAAGAGACTCAGATGGCCCTGGACTCAAATCTCAGCAGTATGATGTTGGGGGATAAAAATAATTTAATACTAATATCAATAAAACAAATAACTTGGACCAATTCAGCACTTTCTAGGTGCCTTATTTGCATTAATTCAACCCTCACAATAATATGAGACAGGTACTATTATTACCGCTATTTTATCAATAAGTAAATTGAGGCTCAGAAGAATTAAGCAATTTGTCCAAAGATCCCACAGCCAGCACTAAATGGCTGAGCTGGGATTCAAATCCCTACAATCCAACTCTGTAGTCCACATTAATAACCACAAAATTTCTTAACCTCTTTGGTCCAATTTGGCTCAGCCATTTTAATGCCATCATAAAAATGAGGAAAAGTGTCCCCAACAATCTTGAGAAAAAGTACCCTGAACAAGGCATTCAAAAGAATGATCATTATCTTTATTAAGAATAGCATAGAAAACACGCCCTCCAGATACTCACTAGTAACCTCAATGTTGAATAATGTGTCAAATAGCTCCTGTCAAATATCTATGTGAGCCAGTTACTACTTCAGGGATGGTTCACGGGACATACAAACTACTAGTTTTCCAATAAATAAATAAATAAATAAATAATTTGTTATTCCAAAAAGAATCAGTGAAACAAAGGTGAAAATAGAGAAAATAAATGAAGTTCAGTAGGCAGTCAGATAGAGGATGTATACAGAAACCTATATGTATACCTCCTAACCAATGAAAGGAGATCCTAGTCACAAAAGCAAATAAAAAAAATACATCTAGCATATATTAAATGCTCATTAACTAAAATGCCTAAAACCACCAATTATGGCACTGGAGATACAGTGGCAGAGCCTCTGTCCTTAAGAAACTCACATGCTGGTGCAGGAGGCAGACAATAAACAAAGAGGCAAATATGAATGTAATAGGTCAGGAAATAAGTGCTATAAAGAAGTATAAACAAGATACAAGAACAGAGTTATGTGGGAATGCATGATAGACACAGTCAGGGAAGGCCTTCTGATATGGTAACATTTCAGTATAAGCCTAGATCTGGAGGAGGGCATTCCAGAAAAGGGGAGAGCAAGAGCATGGTTAAAGTGAGATAAGCCCTGGGAACATAAAAGGGATGCATAAAGGGCTGCAAAAACCAAGTCATACCAAGACCTTGCTGGCGATGGTAAGGGTTTTAAACTTTATCCTGAGATGGGAAGCCATTGAGGAGTTTTGGAGAGAGGAGTGATATGACTTAATTTACATTTTCAGGTTTACTCTGCAGCTCTGTGGAAAAGAGTCTATAAAGGAGCAAGAACAGACACAGAGAGCAATCAGAAGACTATGTATCAATCTTGCAGACCCTGGGCAAATCCAGCAATGGATGCACAAGCCGCATACAGTGAAAACCACAAAACTCAGATGGGTGAAATAAGAGCTTTAATAAATAAGAATGCTACCCTGTCCCAGAAAAGATTCAACATGATAAAGATTATTTTTAGTCCCTCATTAATCTATCAAGAACTAACATTTTATAGTGCTTACTATGTGCCAGGCGCTGTTCTAAGCACCTTACGTGTGTTAACACAGGCAACTCTCCAAGATGGGTACTATTACTATTCTCATTTCAAATATGAGGAAACTGAGGCACAGACCATGCAAGTAACTTGTTGTAGAGCTAGGATTTCAAACAAGTAGTCTGGCTACAGGTATTCCTCCCTACCAATCTGCAAAGAACCAATTTGCAAAGAATGTCTTCTCTCTATAAAACTCTCACACCTGCTCCAGACAGAGAAGCCCAGGAGTCCTTCTAGATGGAACCTTCCAAGATGGAGGACTAAGGAATGGAAGGACAGAGCAGTTTGTACTGGAAGATCAGAAGAATAGGTCTCCTGGGTTTCACACAACCCACACTTAGGGCCCCTCTCTCCACACACATCCCAGATTCTCAATTGCAGATCCTGGGTCAAGGCAAGGCCTTAAGGATCCAGTCACATAATGTCTCTCAGAGACAAAATGAATTTTCCCAGAGGCTCTGTCATTTCAGGAATGCCTGTATGGAGAAATCAGGAAGCAGAAAGAGGTACTGACCCCATACAAGGCTACTTTTCTTTAGAAGTCTGATTCATCGCTCAAAAATTCAATATTGTGAAAGTGTCAGTTCTTCCCAACATGATCTAAGTTAAATGCAATCGCAATCAAAATCCCAGAAAGGTACTTTGTGATAAAAAAAAAAAAAAAAAACAAAAAAAAAACCTGACTCTAAATTTCATATGAAGAGGCAAAAGGTAGCCAACATAACATTGAAGAATAAAGTTGGAGGACTGACAGTACCCAACTTCAAGACTTACTATAAAGCTACAGTAATCAACACAGTGTGGTATTGGTGAAAGAAAAAATAAATCCATGAAACAGAATAGAGAGCTCAAAAATAGACCTGAATATGTATCACAAAAATATAATCAAATGGCCTTTGACAAAGCAGCAAAGATAACACATAGAGAAAAGACAGTATTTTCATCCCTCCCTGACAACCATGGAAGAGGTCTGACAGGGGCTTGCTCAGTCTCCCCTTTGCTCTTTGGCTGAAGGCTCTGAAGTGCTGACTGCCTCAGGCATTTTCAGGCAATGATCCTGTGGCTCTTATCCCAATGCACATAAGCTCCCAAGGAGCTCGCAGGTCAGTATCTCTAAAAGGATTGCTAGGAAATCCACTTTCTTGACTCTTTCTCCTCAGTAAGGCATCAGAGACCCTAATCTAGAACATGATATCTGTATTGGCCAGGGTTCTCTAGAGGGACAGAACTAATAAGAGATATGTATACATAAAGGGGAGTTTATTAAGTAGTATTAACTCACACAATCACAAGGTCCCACAATAGGCCGTCTGCAAACTGAGGAGCAAGGAAGCCAGTCACAGTCCTAAAGCTGAAGAACTTGAAGTCTGATGTTCAGGGACAGGAAGCATCCAGCACAGGAGAAAGATGTAGGCTGGGAGGCTAAGCTAGTCTAGACTTTTCATGTTTTTCTTTTTTTTTTTTTTTGGTTTGTTTCTTCATTCTCTTTTTTTTTTTTTTTTTTTAAATTTATTTATTATTATTATACTGTAAGTTGTAGGGTACATGTGCATAACGTGCAGGTTTGTTACATATGTATACTTGTGCCTTGTTGGTGTGCTGCACCCATCAACTCGTCATTTACATCAGGTATAACTCCCAATGCAATCCCTCCCCCCGCCCCCCTCCCCATGATAGGCCNGACTTTTCATGTTTTTCTGCCTGCTTTATATTAGCTAGCAGCTTATTAGATGGTGCCTACCCAGATTAAGGGTGGGTGTGCCTTCCCCAGCCCACTGACTCAAATGTTAATCTCCTTTGGCAGCACTCTCACAGACACACCCAGGATCAATACTTTGCATCCTTCAATCCAATCAAGTTGACACTCAGTATTAAACATCACGACATCCCAGTCTATGGAGCCTCTGAAAAGCAGGACATTAGTCATGGCTTCTCAAGGGCTCTCTATCCACTGAGAAATTGAGAAGCAGACAGATGATAGCTAGAATACATCACAGTACCAACAATAACCTGAAGAAGCTGCAAGACACAGGCACACTCTCCCACCTCAGGCTCAAACACCAAGAGCCCTCTGTAAGTCAGGTGAAACCCTCCAATGGGAAGGAAAAGCAAATGCCTGAGAAGCGGCAGTGTCAGGTACTCTGTGTACTTCCTGGGGTCTAGCCACACTTGGCCCAGTACCTTCCTCCATGCTCTCTTCCAGCCACAGCTCAAACAATGAAGAGCAAAGTCCCAAAGAAGCACATCCAATCTACCAATGAGGCTACTGAAGTGTACCAGGTCAAGTCAGAAGATTTGGGACCTTCTGGAAAGATTTCCAACAAAAGGTTTGGTCTAATCAATACGGGCTTCTGGTTGCTCCCGTAAAGAAAGGAATCAGCTGGAACAGCTAATGGATAGTACTTTCAAATTAACCACAGCTTTGCTAGATCTTTTCTTAAAAAAAAAAAAAAAAAAAAAAAGTCCCCTACCGGCTAATGCAAATATTAAAACCAAACAGTTGAGATGGATAAAAAACAATATGGCATAAAGAACATTTGAATCACTAATTGAATCAAAACAAAACTGCCTCCCATCTCTGAAACACACTAGAGACCATCTGAGGAAGCTGACACCTGCATTAGGTGGCAAAGTCTGCTAGATTTCAAGTTTCAGATCAGCTGTAATAAGCCATGAAAAGCCCTGAAAATTTTACATTAGAATCAGTCTCACTGAACCCAAACTGCCTCGCAGCCAGAATCCAAACTGAGGCGGTAGATGGTAGGTACATCCGCACTGTCTCAGTGGAGACCAGAACGATCACACCAGACATCAGAGAGTGGTATAAGTTCGTATCAAAGAAAAAAAGAGAGTTGATATACACAATAACACTATTGAAAAATAAATACAACAAGGGACTTTTCTCTATGCCAAAAAAAAAAAAAAAGTAAAAGGAGAGAAGCAGTTTCTGGAATGTGGAGGATGAGACCTCAGTTGCTGGGGTTCCCTGGGCATACCTGCAATGATCCCGTCCATTTGCTCCAGGGCAGCTTCCAGCGCATGACTAGCATCAGAAGCCATGACTCCTTTTGCCTGCCTAGTCTCCTCCTCTTCTTACTGAAAATTCAAATACAGAACAAAAGAAAAATTAGAGAGTTTCACGTTACGCACACAAGATCACAAAAACCTTTCATTCCATCATCACACAATGTGTTTTCATAAGAATCATAATAGCCGACATGTAGTTTCTGCATCTCCACAGCCTTTCCCCTCCTGGCATGAGTGCTTTTTCCATGAACCTTTAGTACACAACCCCATTCACTTCTGTAATGAAAAACCACCAGGGCTCTCCAGAGTCACCTGTGGCAGCAAGATGGCAATTGTTAACACCTCACCAGGTGTAACAATTGGAGACCCAGGTTCCAGAAGCTCCAACCCCACTGTTTCACTGAGTCTACTTTGCCACTCCACTAAGTGGCGTAGGAGAGCAGCGTACCTAACAGGGATACTGCCATGGCCAGGGCGTACAAGGCAATGCAGTGCAAAGGCAGGGCCTGGGACAGTCCCTGCAGGCATTTAACT
Organism: Theropithecus gelada; assembly: GCF_003255815.1. Lineage (NCBI taxonomy): Eukaryota > Metazoa > Chordata > Mammalia > Primates > Cercopithecidae > Theropithecus > Theropithecus gelada. The sequence goes on from NC_037682.1 coordinate 58,037,766, forward strand.
GTCTTACATCTGCATTTGCCCTAGGCCTGCAGTGCTTTCCTTGGGTGGGTGTGAGCCAGGCTGAGAGGGCTCAAATGCCACTTCCACTCCTTCAATTGGGAAAGGGTGCACTGCCTAGGAAGGCTACAGGCCACGAGGATGTAGAGAGAGCACTGTCGCAGGAGCACTGTAACTGGCCATCTTAGATCCACTCTACCCAGCACCATTCGAGGTTCAGAATCCCATCTTTTCAGGGCAGATGAACACCTGCAAGGATACACAGTCCAGTCACTCCCATAATGCTGTATCCCCTAGCTATAGCAAAGGGGAACTGCTCAGTGCCTCTCCCCTGTCCCTTGGGCAATTGCTTCCATCTCTAGACAACTCTACCTCAAGGAAGGTCTTTAGTTTAAACTCTCTTCCTGCCACCTCCTCTCATTTTTCTTGTTCCCCACCCTCTCCCTGGGTAGCAGGGAGGGATTTACAATACCACTTGTAATCTCAAGAGAATTAGCTCACGTCTGTAAACTACAGGAGTTGCTGTTTGCTCATTCAGCAAATCTACACATGTGCCTAATGGCCATACATGCTATGGAGGACAGAGGCACAGCTCCCACACTCAAGCATTGTGCAGCACAGGAAACAGGTGGTTCTGAAGCTCTTTGCCAGTTTTTCCTGTGAAGTGGGACATTTAGAGTGAAGACAGGAAAATGGGCACCACCCAGGAGTGGCTTTGGAGATGGTGTGGATAAGCATACCAAGACCAAGGAACAACACTTAACTGCACCAGGAAGTAACAGTTAAAATTCACAGGCTCCAAAGTCAGATAGCTTGAGTTCAGACCCAGCTCTGCTATGTACTATGTGATCTCTGAGCCTCAGTTTCTTCATCTGTAAAATGGGGATAACAGCATCTAATCCATAGATGTCATGATTAAAATTATGTAGAGAGCACTAAGCATATTCCTTTGCACAAAGTGTTCAATATGTTAGCTGTTTTTTGTTTGTTTGTTTGTTTATTTTAAGTGAGGATATAACATCAGGACATATTTTTGTCAGCTCAGAGGAAACTTTAAACAAAAATAGGTAGGTGCAGGGAGGGAGAACCAGATAAACTCAGGAGGCTGGTTTGTTTGGAGGTGGCAGGCATGGGGAAGGAAGATAAGCAACCATGCTTGTGAAGGGGGGAGAGGGCAGGGATTTACAGGTGCTAAGGCCAAGGAAGGTTCAGAAGCAGGCATTCAGCCTCGGGGGTCAAGAACCACCGCACAGTGAGCTTAGAGGGAATGAGAATGGGAGCTCTCAGGGGTGTCGGGGAACTTCAGTGTACCTTAGGGCCCTGGCAGGAGCCAGAAAAGGCTGCAACAAGGAACAGAGCTGCTCCGAGGTGAGATGAGCAGCCCAGGCTGCTACAGAGTGAACACGGTGTGGAAATCCTGGGGCCTGAATGGAGCCACCTTCGGACAGGATAAAAGAAGAGGTAGCAGGGAAAAGGGGGGAAGCAGAAGGAGGGAAACAATCTGCAGACTGTCACCTGTTCAGCATAAGGGATATTAAAAGTTTGAAATAATCCCTCCAAATCCTTCCCACTGCTCTTTCAATAAGGGGAAAATTCCCAACTCCTTACTGTGGCCTATGACGCAGGTCTCAGGATCAGGCCAGGCCATGCTCACATTTCTCCCCTCATGGCTCCTCATGCTTCAGCAGCACTGGTCTCCTGTCTGCTCCCAAGTCCTCCAAGACCTTCCCTCCTCTGCAATACACCTGCCATCCCCCTACCCTGAGCTCACTTCCTGGTTCTCTGTACAGCTGATTTATTCTCATCCTTCAGGTCTCAGATCCAAAGTATCAGAAAGGTCTTCCCCACACTACCCTCCCGGCACCAGGTAAAGCAGCCCCTTCAAGGCACAACAAATCCACAGTATCTTGTTCTATGTATTTGTTTCCTTGCTAACTGGCCACCTTCTCACAGAGGCAGAGGGACCCTGTCTGCCTTGTTTACTCCTAGGTTCCCACTGTCTAGCAGATAGATACTTACGAATAAATGGATAGATCCATGCAGCCAGCATTGTGCTAGGGCCTAGAAGGATACTGATAAATCAGACCTAGTCTCTGACCCCCATGAACCACACAATCTAGTGGAGGAGATGGAAGTATGAACAAATAATTATGACACAGTGCAAGGTGTGTTGATAGAGGCAGGTGTGCAACTTCCCTGGGTCTTGAAGGATGATAGAAGCTTTCTCAGAAGGTGAGGAGGAGAATGCTGTTCCAGGCAGAGAATGTGGTGCACATGAAAGCCAGGGAAGCATGCACAGGCAGGATGTAGTTGGCAAAGACCAAAGTGGTTGATGAGATTATGCAGCAGCACCCAGCTGCTCAAGATGAGTCAAAGCCTTCCATGGAATTCACATATGCAGTACAAGGGCAATGCATGAGAGGAGCCTGGGAATCACACCCACCACATCAGGGGACTGGATGCCAGTGCCTAACAAATCAAGTGGCTTCAGATGTAAACATGACAGAGTGTCAAATCCAGAGGGCCCAGGCTATGTGCCCCTGCAACAGAAGGGCCATAAAACAAGACCCACGGGCCCTCTGCCCAGCGATGAGTTTGCACTTGGCAAACAGTAAGCTGGGTGGACCCGTGGGAGCTGGCCTGAAGTGAAACATGATTCAAGGTGTATCCTATTCACAATGCATGACTAGCATCAGAAGCCATGACTCCTTTTGCCAGCCTATTTTCCTCTTCCTGAAAATTCAAATACAGAACAAAGAAACATTACAGAGAGTTCCACATATGCATACAAGACCACAAAACCGCTTAAATCCATTGTCATACAATGTACTTTCATAAGAATCCTAGGAGCCGATGTGTAGTTTCTGACAACACAGAAGCAACCAAATAGAAGAGATGCACAGGGCAAGGGACCGGGTGGGGTGGGGAATGCATGGAGCTTCCATAGCCTCTCCAGGGCTGCTACCCAGCAGCACTTCCAGGGGTTGACCAACCCCAAAGTTCTCCAAACCCCTTCCTTCATTTAGGGTTTCTTATAGAAGTTCCATTCCATAGACATGATTAATCCAATCAGTCCTTGGTGATCGAACTCAAGCTCCAGCCCCACTCTCCTCCCTGAGGTAGGAGTCAGGAGGATGGGGAGTGGAGCTGAAAGTTCTAACCCTCTAATCACAAGGTTGGTTTCTCTGGTAACCAGCCCGTCCTGCAGGAGTCGCCTCATTAGCATAAAGTTGAGTAAGGTTGAAAGGGGCTTATGAATAACAAAAGTTGCCCCTTTTCTGTGCTAGGAAACTGGAAGGAGACCAACCATATATATTTTTTATTATAGTAGTCCCCTCTTATCCTTGGGGGATACATTCCAAGACCCCCAGTGAAAGCCCGAAACAGTGGATGGTACCAAGCCCTATATATAGAATACAATGTTTCCTGTACGTACAGACCTATGATGAACTTTAATTTACAAATTAGGCATGGCACAGTAAGAGATTAACAGTAATTAGTAAGAAAATAGAACAATTATAATAATACACTGTCGAAACATTATGCGAATGTGTTTTTTTATTTTGTTTTTGCTTTTTTTGAGACAGGGTCTCACTCTGTCACCCAGGCTACAGTGCAGTGGCACGATCTCGGCTCACTGCAACCTCCACCTTCCAGGCTCAAGCAATTCCCGTGCCTCATCCTCCTAAGTAGCTGGGATTATAGGTGTGCACCACCACGCCCAGCTAATTTTTGTATTTTGGGTAGAAGACAGGATTTCACCATGTTGGTCAGGCTGATCTCGAACTCCTGGCCTCAAGTGATCCCCCCACCTCGGCCTCCCAAAGTGCTGGGATTATAGGCTTGAGCCACCATGCCTGGCCCTGTCTCTTTCAAAATACCTTACTGGATGGTACCTTGGGTAACCAAACCCCGGGAAAGCAAAACCATGGGTAAGAGGGGGCTACTGTATATCATAGTATCACAGGTCTCAGAGGTAAACGTGCTGTCTGATGACATGCAGTGTGTTGTTCAGTGGCTTCCACATCGGTTCCTCCCACAGGGACACGGTATCTCCTAGGGAGCCAGGGCTCATCAGGGATATGGGGCTTAACTGTACCAAGCTCCAGAAGCAACATGCCAGGGAGAAGACAGAGGGAGCCAGAATCCAAGACAAAATCCCAAGTAACATGTGAAAAATCAGGATATCATCTAAGCAGATGGTGGGAAGTAGATTTTTTTTTTTTTTTAAAAAAGGAGTCTCACTCTGCCACCCAGGCTAGAGTACAGCAGTGCAATCTCAGCTCACTGCAACCTCCGCCTCCCAGGTTCAAGCAAATTCTCCTGCCTCAGTCTCCCAAGTAGCTGGGACTACAGGCACCTGCCATCACTCCCGGCTAATTTTTTGTATTTTCAGTAGAGACAGGGTTTCACCGTGTTAGCCAGGATGGTCTCAATCTCCTGACCTCGTGATCCACCCGCCTTGGCCTCCCAAAGTGCTGGGATTACAGGCATGAACCGGGATGTAGAATTTAAATCATGCTCCCCAGCAATGAGAGGAGAGCTACAGCAGCTAGTCGAGGGCTTTACACAGCACGGACAACAGAGGAATCAACAATGTGCCATGGGGACTGTACGAGGGGCACCTAACCAGCCCAGGAAAGAAAGGAGCGGACACAGAGAAGGACATTGCTCTTATCACAAACAATACAGTGACAGTTGTTACATGGAACCAAAGCACTTTTCATTCTCTCTGGACACTTAACATAGCTGGCATTTGACCCTAATGAGCAGGCTGGCTTCTGATACTGAGACACTGTCTCATCCCTGGCCATAAAGATAAGGCAGGGTATGTTGTTTAAGAAAAAATGCAGTCCATCCACAATTCATCCTTCCTTCACTCACAGACCTATATGTGAGTATAGGTCTCACATATATGTGCTGTCATCTTCCTATCTGGGACAGCGTCTGAGGTTGGGGCTCTTGCTCATTACAGGACTTAACCCTTCTCTTCGCTACCAGTGAGGGAGAAAATGATCCCACACCCCCTTAGCTGTAAATGCAGCCAGTGAGGAAGTAATAGCCATGTTTTAGAATGGCAAGGTATATGACATGCCACAGCCACATGAACTGCACCACACAAAGGCCAGTTTGGCACCTGGAAGTTGATTAGGGAGCAAGATCTGTATGTGTGCTAAAATTTAGAAAGTGAGTCACAATTGATCCTCATCATCTGGTATGTTCTGAGGCAAACAGTGATTTATATACTACGTTAACTCCTTTCATGTTTGGCAAAAGAAAATTCTAAGTAGGCAGCATCCACTGATTAAGGTGAGTTTGAAGCAAGTAAACCTTAATTTACCCCACTCACACTGAATTCCATTTCTAAACTTCTTTTCTCTCAATAAAAATGGTTAGGGTTGTAACTGACGTTTGGAGCAGGCTAACACAGCTTTGGATGCTGAAATGAACTAGGAACAGATCTGGAAGTCACCGCTATTCCCTGTTCCTCCAGGATATTCTGGGCCTTGGACACAGTTCGGCTACAGCCGAGACCTGACTCCTCAGCAGCTGCCACTAGACAGGGGCCAGTATTTCTGCCAGAAGGCAAGGCCTGGGGAAGGAGGCCTCAGCCAAGAACCCCACCACAACCACAGAACCTAACTCCTTTCCTACCTCTCCCTTCCCCAAGTGGCAAACAGATGACAAAGAAGTGTCACCATATCACAAGAAACTGGAGTCTTTTCCCCACAATTTACAGGCTTCCCATAAGCCATAGCTGCTCTTAAATGGTTATTTTAAGAAATACCTTTTGCTATCCCTAGGCTTAAGAGAAAGCCTCTTAAAAGGATATAAGAAACCTCTTTGGTAGAGTGGAGCAAGAAGCCATTTGGAGCGTCCAGAAATAAAAAGGACAAAGACAGATATGAAGGAATTTGATGGCAGCGCTAACAACATCCCATATTAACCAATAACTACTTTCTTTCTAAAGGACAAAGGAGAGAGAGTACAGCTTTTATAGACAGACGAATTAAAACATGGGCTCTGCTGCATAATGGCTGTGAGTCTTTTAACCTCTTTTAGCCTCAATTGTCTCATCTGTAAAATCAGTATAAAATCACTTTCATTGTTATGGGCAAATGTAAATAAGACAGAACTCAGATAAACACTGCAGGCTGAACCTAAACATTTAATTTAACTGCTCATTTAAACAAGAGAGAGATTTATTCTGAAAGACATAAACTCAAAAGGACACAATGTCATAGCCATAAGGGAAATGCTAGGGTACAGTTCTGCAGCAAGCCTGCAAGGTCAGCCTTGGGAGAGACTTCATCAGTAATACGAAATTGACAGAATACCTGGTGCATCTGAACATCTTAACAGACTTATATAATTGCTGAAGACCTTGTTTAATTCAATAAGAACAGATAATGACAACTGGGGGAAAATAATAAAGCAGCACAACAAGCATTTTTCTAAGAGCTACAGATAAAAATACAGGACTAGAAGAATTAAGGAGCTCCATCTGAGGAGGAACAATGGGGTGGGGAGGTGGAGAGGTGGCTGTTTTAACAAATTACATACAATTATTTGAGTCTTTAAATTGTGTGGATATATAGTGGTGACGAAAATTAGAAGAAATAAAAAAGATTAAAAGAGATAATACATGTGGCATGCAGGCACAGTGCCAAGATTAAATTAATGCGGCGTCTGTCTCCTCTTTAGTTACCATATATTGGGCAGATAACTGTTAGCTACTTGCTAAGGGTTTACCCAACATTATCTCACGTAATCCCCACACCAGTTAGGAATTATTCTCCCCCGTTACAGATGAGAAAACAGATTAGGCAATTTGCCTGAGGATGCACACCATTTTTCCTCCTGTTCTTCCACTTTCCTGAGACAGAAACCCATTTGGAGGGTTCTAAGGATACAGTTGACATGATCTGACTTAACCTTTTAAAAGGATTACTCTGGCTGCTGCTTGGAAAATAGACTGCAGGGGATGCAGCAGTGAACCCAGGAAACCCGGCAAGAGATGAAGTGACTCAGATCATAATAAATTAGATGTTCTAATTCCTGATATACCTTGAGGACAAAGCCCGTAAGATTTACTGATAAACTGGACATAGGCATGAGAGAGCAGAGTCAAGCGTGCCTACACGGTTTTTGCCCTGAGTACCTAGAGAATGTGGAGGTCTGCAGAAGCAACAATGTAGGGTTTCCGGGGATGAAATCAGGAGATTGGTTTTGGAAACATTCAACTTAAGATGTCTACAGACACCGAGGAAGTTACGCTAAGTAGCCATTTGGAAATAGGAGTCTGATGTTTACAAAGTCTGGGATGGAGATGTCAAATACATCTTCATAAAGATGTATTTAAGCAATTGCATGAAGTGACTTAAGAAGTGGTATTAAAACAGAGGAAGCCCCAGGACTCCCTGAAACATTCCACCATGCAGCCACCGCGGAGAAGAGGAATGGACAAAGGAGACAGGAGGAGCAGCCAGAAGCGAGAGTGGCACCCAGAAGCCAACCGAAGGGTTTCTGGATAGAGGGCGCAGTCAGGTGCACCAAATGCTGCTGAATAAGACCAGAGCACTTCTCTCCAAACTCACACTAGTGGTGATCTCACCTGCTCACACAGCCTCACCTGTCCCTGTATTACCTCACCCTAGATGACTACAATAGCCTCCTAACCGGTTACCCTTCTCCGAGCAGCCCTCCCCATTCACTCTGCACTGAAGATTCACCTATCTCAGTGGTCCTCAAACTCTGCTATTAATCAGAATCACCCTGAGAACTAATCGAGCAAGAAGCCCAACCTCCTGTAAGTAGAGTGCCTGACCTTTATGGCTGATCTAGTCATTCGGGTGATTCTGATTCTGACCAAAGTTGAGGAACTGATGGAATGCAAACACAGCCCTGCACCAGGCACCCTTTTGCTTAGACAGCCTCAGGGGCTGGCCACCAGCCACAACAGTAGAAATCATGGTTTATCATCATATGGACTCAACCTCCTTGGTTACAGCTTTAACTTTTACCATACATACCTTTTGGCAGACCTCTGCCCCACCCTAACCAGATGCCTTATCACTAGTGGACTGATCCCAATTGTTAGTTAATTGTCTGTCTGTCTGCACTGCTTTCCAGCTTTTATGCCCATGCCTACTGCTGTCCCTGCTAAATTCCCATCAAGCCAGCTCTTCCAGGTAATTGTACTTAATTCTGGCTACCTAAGTGGGATCTCCCTGATTATCTTTTTCACCCGGAAGGAAAGGGATGACAGCAGCTGTGCACAACCATCTCCCTGACAACTGTGCCATGTGTCTGGGTCCCTGTGGGGTCCCCCATTCTGTAAGCACTGGATAAATGTTTACAGATTTATTGATAAAATAACCAATTCATTGTCCATGGGAGGCTAAAGCCTGGGAGATAGTGGGGACTGGAGTGAGGTTACAGCAGGTTCCCCACAACAGCCCCAAAATCTTCCTATCCTGAACACCCACCTCCCTCTCTATATTCTCACAATGGGTGGCACCCAAATGCTTCCCATCCCACCTTGGTGATGCCACCATGGTCACCAAGATAAAAACCTGGGAATCAGCCTTGGACCTTCCCTTTTGTTACCCATATCCAACTGGGCACCAGATCTGGTAAAATCTCCTTCCTCACCCTCTTTCAGATCTGTCCCCTCATCTTCACCCACCCTGCCATCATCTATCAGAGTGGCTGCACTGGCTTCTAACCAGTTTCTCTGCCTCCAGCCTCACTGCTCCCCCATACACCTCATCCTTCACACTGCTGCCAGGAGGATGGGTCTATTTCACAAATTTTACCAAGGCTCCCCAGGGTTCACAATGCTTCACCAGCTTTCTATCACCCAGGCAACAAAGGGGTGCCTGGGGACCTGGAGAGGAAGTTAAGGACCCACAAGAGCAGTTAGGAGAGTGGGCTCTGTAGTCAGACCTACATGTAGATCCAAGTTCTTTGCTTCATGAGCTGTGCCCCTGACAAGCTCCTTAACATTACTGAACCTCATTTTACCTATTTATAAAATTCAGGTGAAAAGAGACACATTGTGGGATTGTAGAGATTCAAAACTGGGTGGGAGTTCACAACCCCAGCAGTTGTAATTCTCCTGGCTATATCTGGCTCCTGCCCTGAGCAACAGCCAAGCTATTGTCTCCAGTTTACTTCTGCTTTGGGGGCTTCTTTGGTGTTTTAGCTGAAGTCCTTCATTCCACCTGCTCGACTCCCACTCCTGTTTTGAGGCCAAATTCCATCATCATTATCTCCAAGGATCCTCTTCCATCCCCCAGATGGAAGTGACTGCTCCTGAATGGGTTTGTCCCCCCTCGCCACTCCCAGGACAGACCTTTCTAGGGCACTTTTGTCTGAGTGGTAAGGCCCTCACAGGCAGGGCCATGTCTCTGACCCCGGAGCTCAGCTCCCATTCTAAAAGGGAGAAAGTGAAAGGAAATAAAGAGGTCACTGGTCTACACTGGCGAGGCTCTCAGCATAGCAGTTGAAGTTGTCCCCACCTTCTGCCGGGGCCACAAGCTGTACCTGTCCTCTACAGATCCTATACCATCCTGAGGTCACCACTCCCACAGGATCAGATCTGACAGTGGAGAGAAGCCGCACACCTGGCCTGCGAAGATAGCTCCTCAGAGCAATGGCAGAGCCCACAGACACTGGCTTTATATCACAACGCTAAATTTCACTCAGGACAGAGGAGCTCAACACAGCAAGACATCCTGTCAGGACAAAGAGGAGCCATAGCAGGACAGAGGGGCCAGGCTGCTGAGAACATTGCTATCAGAGTTGCTGAATGCCTTTAGTGAATGTCGGAGTCTAATAAAAGTGAAGAGGCAGAGCTTTGTTCTCTTTTGTCAATGAATAGAAGCTTAAGTAGCCTAAAAGAAGCTGAAGATGAGAAAATAGAAGAATGCCACTGAAGGTGAACAAGCATGCTTAACTGGTCCCCATCTAATCATATTATCAGTAACTCCTAAGAGCAAACATTTGTTTAAAGCTTTATAGTGACAAAAATATTTGGCACATACAAGGTTCCTTGTTTACACCTAAACATCCTAGATCAGGCTGTTCTGATTAGTCAGTTAAGCTCAGGCCGGTGGGGGCTGAGATCTGTCAGAACAGCCGAAATGGGCCCTGAATCTAGACGCAGGCTGGCAGTGCTGGGTGGCGGCAGGGGATGAATGCAATATTTCTTGCTTAGCATCTTTTTCCCGCTATACCAGGTTAGTGAGTTGTGTGCGCTGGGCATTCCCAGCCACTCCTTGTCAGGCGAGTTCCAGGACATCCTTAAGAACATTTGTACTGGAGCCTAGTTCTGCTGAACCCACTGGGAGGATTCCTTTTGCTTTCCGGTCCTTCCATTGAAGACACAGCCCAAGTCCTGCTCCACCACCAGCCTCCTTTGGCATAGCCAAGCCCAGATGCTTCCACTTAAGCATTCCCAAAAAGCTCAAGCCCTTCTCACCAAACCACAGCCCTTTAAGCAAGGCTCCATGATCCCAAACAGCATTTCCAGCAACATATCATAACAGCAGGGCATTCAGTCACAAAGCTGAACACTGTCCTCTGAAGAAGGCAAAGAACAGCACCAGGCACTGAGACCTCACCTCCGGGCGCCCCGAGGCCAGACTCCCTCTGAGCCTAGCTGTCCCACAGTCTCAGGAGCGACATCCTCCTCCTACTGGAAATGGCAAGCTTCTTAAGAGAAACGCCACCCCAAAGACATGAGCATGAGACACCATGAGCCCAACCCACAAGGAGGAGCACAGGGTCTAGCCAGGAAACGGGTGTGAGTCTGAGGTTCTGACGGCTCACACCCAGAAGCACATCTGACCTTCTGGGCTTTAGGAACACTGAGAAGCTGATGTCAAGTTTCCTTCACTGTGTTTGCTTGATGTTGTTGAATGCTTGCTTCACCCTCCTCTGACTCTTCTCACCTCCTATTTCTGCTCTTGATATTCTGCCTTTGTTTCCCTCTCTCCCCAAGCTGGTCCTTTTCCCAACTCAATCATTGATTAGGGTAAATGGGCCACAACAATCTTGGTGACCAAGGCCATGCCTTAATGCCAGGTCTGTCAAAGAATGGTATGAGGAGACATCAAAGGTCAAACAGTGTAGGTACTCCAACAAGGAGAGGGATTGGGGGTGGGGGGAAAGCGAGGCAGGGTTCTGTGCCTTTGGGAAGAATTGAGATGGAGAGCCAGACAGCATCCAGGGAGCAAAGCATCACCAAACCCCATCAGTCTGCCCTTCAATACTGTAAGACAAGTATATCAGTGCCCTAATGGGGATGGGGCCCACCATAGCCACTTAGAGAACTTGCAGAGTGGAGGCTCTTTCCCTTCCTTCTGAACCACGCAGAATGAGTGGGTCTAAGAAGTAAACGTAAATGACAGTCTACCCTTTGAGGCTGAGATGTGAAGAGCCAGGACTAGGAATAAATAACTCACAGATTCTAAGATTTGGCTGCCTGCCCTGGCCACACAGCCATTCGCAATAGATCAAGATGATGGTGAATTACTTCATGCCTGTGCAATATCCACCTGTGTGTAAAAACTGCCTGCTCTGGAAGTTCACAGGTTTCCTGTCTCCTTTGAGAAGCTGCTGCCCCTGTGGGGAAAAACAAAGTATCCTCCTTTTTGTTTTCTCATTTAATCTTCAAGGGGGTCCTGTGAGGAATATAGTACAATTATCAGCCCTGTTATACAAGGATGTAGGTCAGTGGCCAAAGAGCAGGGGAAAAGTGACAGCGAATGAAGCTGACCCAGTTTGAGAAGGGTCTCTCACCTCTCACCCCTATAACATAGCCTGTAGCCATTAGGCAATTACAGCCACCAAGGGAGCCACCTAGAAGCCACCCACTCTTCCCAGCAATAACATAGGAGGAGGAGGCGGGGACCAGAAGGAAGGATCCTTCTCAGTGAGCTCAAGGATCTCTCTGGATTCCCCTCCCCAAGGGTAACCATGCTCTGCCGGCCTGCCCCTCTACCTGCCCACTTCAGGTCCCCACCTATCCCCTCCCTCCCCACACTTCCTTGACTCCACTTCCTTTTTCGCCATAGCCCTATTCCGGACAATGTGGAAGCTCTCTCCCTGGCTCTGTTCGTCAGAGCGTAGAGTCCTCACCTCTCTCCAGCTGCCTCCCAGCTCACACTGAACCTGCTTCTCAGCTCATTCTGCCTCTCTGGTCACAACTTACCCTCATCCTCCCTCTGCCTGGGGTACCAGGTTCACATGTCTCTTCTTCCTTCTGCTCCCGGGATGCTAAACAACACATACGGCTACATCAGACATTCATGCGCCCGGGATCTCTAATCTCATGTTTCTTCCTGTCAAGACTTCCTCAGCAAACTACCATGCATCTTTCTTTAATGAGAAACAAAACCTCTTGATTTCCCTTCTCTCATCTCTTACCCTCTCTTCATATGCTGTGGAAAAGCTGCCGCTCCTCCCTGTGACCCCTAATCTCCAATCATCACTGAGATCCAACCTCTCAATTATTCCCCCTCCAAACTGAATCTGCACTCTCCCTCTCCTGCTGCTTCCTCTGCTATCCTAGAACATGTCCTTTGACCCCGCACCCGACTGTTATTATTCCATGTTTCTCCTTCGCCTCAGAGCCCCACTGCCCACCTCCCATGCTCTCCGACACCCCCAGTGGTGGGATGTCACTCATCTGTGTGCACCCGTGCCATGCTCTCATCCAGCCAGCTGCTTGTGTTTCCATTTCCTTAAGAGGCAGTCTAGGGTGGGGTTAAAAGCCCAGGCTGGGGTTGGACTGCCTAGGTGACAGCCCTGATTCCGACACTATATGTCCCAGGGCAAGACATTTAACCTCTGTGCCTCAGCTTTGTCATCTTTAAGATGAGGATAATAATAAAACTGCCTCCCTGACGGGGTGTTTGTGAAGGTTAAATGTTAACAGAGTAAAGCACTTAGACTCGCCATCAGTCAGCGTTGCTCCAGTGCCTTCTTTGGCATCTCATCAGTGCTGATACTCTCCTCCTCTGGCATTTGGGAGAAGCACTCTCCGGGTCCCTCCTTGAATTATGCAGCCTGCATTCACCTGTCATGCTTCCCCACCCTACTCCCCTCCCCTGTGAGCCACCAGGTCTCTGTGGTCTCCCCACGCAGGGATGCTCTTCTCCATCTCATCCTTTCCACTCCTACTGCCCAGACTGTGTTCAGGTATTCAGAACTAGGACACTGGAGGACCTCCTCTCACCCGAGTAACACCTGGCCTCTCCCACAGCAGTCCAAATGCATGAGCTGGCATCCAAATTGCAGCTGACCCCAAAATATCCTGGACTCATGATGGTAATTATAATGGCTACCATTTATTAAGCACTCACTTCTATACTGAGCTAAGTTCTTATATTTATCTCATATCTCAATATTTATAACTATTATTATCCAGATTCTACAGATAAGGAAACTGAAGCTTGGAGAGGTTAAGTGACTGGGCCAAATCACACATCCAGGAAGCAGTAAAGATAAGATGTGAATTCAGGCAGTCCAACTCCAAGGTTATGTTCCTAACCACACTTGATGCACTTCCTCACTGAGCCTGACCTGCTCCTGGGTTCCTGATACCCCAGCCGCAAGAGAGCATTCTTATGCCACTGTGCCTTTTTCATGCTGTTTCCTCAACTAAAGGCCCCTTCCCCAATCTCTGTCCATCAAAACTAATTAATTTTTCAATGCTCAGGCAAGTTTTCTCTGTGACAGCATCCCCACCCCTGCCTGTTCAAATGAATCTTGGCTGAGACATGGGCTCCCAACTCCATTTAGTTTCTGCTTCATGTTGTCACGGGGAAGATCCAATGGGAGGATACTGACTCCCTCTTTTTCCAGGATTTCCTCCCCGGGGAAACAGGTCAGTATCTGATGGTAGAAATCAAAGAAGGAACTGAGCATGTGCAGCTCAGCCCATTCTCCCCTCTCCCTAGAGCCACCTTGGTAAAGGAAGTGGCCTGTGCCAGAAAGAGCCTATGAGGTCCCATCAGGGCCTGTAGTGATACACCTACAATGGACATGGTGCCTTCTATTTGAGAGCATGGCTCCCCAGCAACCTGCGGATGATGCTGTAATTCACTTTCCCAGGTGGGGTAATGCCAGGAAGGCGGTCTGGGAAAGTAGGCATTTGTGTTGTGGCCACTGCACAATGCCTGCCAGAGTAAATTAAATTGGTGTCTGGCTTACGGACTAGCCTTGTCAGGTTGGTCAGTGTGAATTAAGCTCTGGGCAACAAACCCCTCCCAGAGAACGGATAAGGGTGTGTGACCTGTGGTAGTCCTTACCTCCGTTCTCTCCCCTGTCCACACCGCACCTGGCCCCACAGCAGACAGAGAGCCTCACGCTCCTGACAGGACCCTGTTGGCAACGTGCCTCCTTAGCCCCAGAACTCACCCTTCAAGGGAAGCTACCCTCATTTTCCTTCTTACAGCAAAGAACACACAGGCATACACACAATTTACCTCTAGGGAGGAACAAATGGACATGAAGTCATTTCATTGCCTCAACTGGATCATAAACAGATTCAGAGAAATGCTTCAAATGAACCTCAAATTGAATATTTCCAAAAAGCTTCATCTCAAAAATTGCCCCCCTAAAAAATAATACAAGCAAGAGGTTGTTAAGCAAATGATAGGTGAGAGCATTCATTTTACTATTTCTATTTCTGTGTACATTTGAATTCTTTTTATAGTAACAGGTTAACACAATAAACCAAACCACCACCTGGGGATGTGGACTTTTCAGGGCAGGGGGCACAGAATTCTACCTTCCCTTCCAGCAGAACTGAGATTTGAACCTAAGTTCCTGATGACTCATTTGGTGCTCTTTCTACTGTGCCATTCAAACTCCCTGAATAGGTCCTAACATTCCACCAAACTCTCCTTACCTCTCACCTCACCACAGTTTAGAACCTCATCATCTCTCAGCTAGATTGCAAAAGCTGCTTCCTCTGGGCTTTCTACCTCTAGGCAACTCCCCTGCAATCTTTCTTTCTTTCCCCGTGCAGGCAGGACATGTTCCATGGTGCTCATGACATGCTCCTCTGCTCCCAAACATTCCTCGGCTCCCCAGTGCTTTCAGGAGAGAAGCTGCATTTTGCAGCTCTGCCAAAGTCCTCTAATACAGTTAACCTTCCCTGCTACACTCCTCACCACTCTGAGTTCCAGCTTCACTGGACCACCTCTTACCCTCAAGTACAGAAATACTCCATTTTCTGTACTTCCTCTATGTGGGTGCTTTTCTCCATTTCTACTTTCAAATCCCACCCATGCTACAGCCTTATCCAAATGACCACTGCCAGAAAGCCCTTCCTAACACCATTACCCCGTCATCCCTGAAGGCGCTGGATGCCTCAGCTCCGCTCTTGTCATATCCAGTATGCACAAGCAAGAGGTTGTTAAGCAAATGATAGGTACAAGCCTATCTATAAACAAGCCATTATTTATAAAGATGATAATAATTTGTATTATGTCTCAATATATCTGCCTCCCTGTCTAGATTAACTCCCAGGGAGCAAGGAGTATGCTCCACTTACCTTTCTATCCTCAGAGCCCAGCAAAGAACCTGGCACAGGACTTTCAGTAAATGTTCGTTGACACAAAATGTTAAGTGTTTGTGTATCTGAGTGGAAAGTTGAAGGGAGGTTGGGCATGTAACCTTGGCCAGCATTCTGAAATAAGGATTGGGGGCAATCCATGACAGCCTCTCCCACTGACCTTTCTCCATACCTGGGGCCCTTCTCTCTTATAGCCAGATATTCAGAGGTGAAAGCGTCTCTACCATAACGGGAACTTACGCTTGGGCTTGGCATGAGCGAGAGACATCATTGATGGATGCAATTGTATTCCTGAAGAACCAATGAGAAAAAAGGATGACACTTCCCCTAACAGATGATAAAACCAGGCATTTCTCCCCATTCCATTATTTTAGAATGCTAAGCAACAAGATTAAAAAAAAAACACACACACATATGAATTGGTAAGTTTTCTCTATTAGCTGCAGCATGCATAACTTTTGCCTATAGCCAACTCCCTCCTACGAGCCTCCCTGGCTGCCTGCTGAGGGATAGGCCCCAGAATTTGGCAGGCTGGAGGTAAACACTAATTGAATTAATCAAAATGTATTCTGTAATTTGAGCCTTCATTTCAACATTTGTTGAACGGTTTAATTTTGATTCAATGCAATGCTTTTCCTCTTGCAATAAAAAAAATTAAGCCAGTAGAAGACCAAAGACTTTCTTTAAAGACAGGCCTGTGTGCACCGTCAACAGCCTGGTCCCTGCCTCCATCAGAGGAGAAGGAGGCTTCCCCCAAAGGCCTGGACTGGAGGGTATTAGCAGCTCTGTCTTCACTGGAGTTTCAAGGGCCACACGGGAGCCAGATGAAGTCACTGCACAGAAACTACTACTGCCAGAGAGCCTGACTACAAGTAAACAGCTCGGCCTGGAGCTGAGCTTTTGGACAAGGCCAGTCAGGCTTCCTCCATTAGCTAGCTGGGTCCACCATCCTCTCCTGGTCCCAAGGTTGGCAGGATCAGTAATAAGTACCTCTCCATCCTTCACCACGACACTGAGCCTTGTTAAGTGAAGATTTTGGAAACACCCTGTTATGAGCTGAATTGTACCCACACACTCAAAATTCTTATGTTGAAGTCCTAACCCCCGGTACCTGAGAATGTGACTATATTTGGAAATAAAGTCTTGAAAGAGGTAATTACATTCCAATGAGATAATTAGGGTGGGCCCTAATCCAATAGTTGGTGTACTTAAAAGCAGAGCAGATTAGGACACATGGGTACAGAGAAAAGACCATGTGAAGACAAAGGGAGAAGACAGCCATCTAAAAGTCAAGGATAGGCTGGGCATGGTGGCTCACGCCTATAATCCCAGCACTTTGGGAGGCCGAGGTGAGTGGATC
Organism: Theropithecus gelada; assembly: GCF_003255815.1. Lineage (NCBI taxonomy): Eukaryota > Metazoa > Chordata > Mammalia > Primates > Cercopithecidae > Theropithecus > Theropithecus gelada. The sequence goes on from NC_037682.1 coordinate 58,054,715, forward strand.
ACCTGAGGCCAGGAGTTCAAGACCAGCCTCGCCAACATGGTGAAACCCTATCTCTACTAAAAACACACACACAAAAATTAGTTGAGCGTGGTGGTACACGCCTGTAACCCCAGCTCCTCAGGAGGTTGAGGCAGGAGATTCACTTGCACCCAGGAGGTGGAGGTTGCTGTGAGCCAAGATCGTGCCACTGCACTCCAGCATGGACAACAGAGACTCTGTCTCAAAAAAAAATAATAATTAATTAATTAATTAATTAAAAATAAATAAAAGCAAAGGAGAGGCCCCAGAAGAAACCAATTCTGCCAACACCCTGATCTTAGACTTCTGGCCTCCATAATTGTGAGAAAATAAATTTCTGTTGTGTAAGCCCCCCAGTCTAGCACCTTGTTATGGCAGCCCAAGCAAACTGATACACACCCCCATTTGATCCTGCACACGCAGCTGGGAAAGTTATGGGAAGAAGGCAGCCTCCTCTCCCAGGCTGTCGGCCTCTATCCTGACCCACTGGTGTTCCCCTTCCCTCTTAATCCAGGGGAGACTTTGCTTCACATCCTCAGACCTTAAACCACATCCAGGTAAGCACAGTTCCCAATATTCCTTTATCTGTATTCTTTGTAAGTCAGCTCTAAGTCGAATCACACCTCTGGACCAAGACCATTTAGTGAGGCCAGTCTTTAGGATGCTACAAAGAGGAAACCCTAAGATCCTGCAGCCTGACCAGATGTCAAGCTGCATTCAAGGACCAAGAGCCCCAGGCCCAGCTATCTTCAACTCAGTTCAAAAGCTCCAGCATGTGGGGAGGCAGGGGAAGGGTTGGTCCCTAACCTCAGCTTGCTAGTCACAAGATATTTGCCACTTGGATCACTTCTCTCCCCTAAGAATTCAGAAGCCAGAGAGTGGTTTAGGGACTTTCCCAAGAAAAGTGCTCAGGAATCCCCCACTTGCACAAGTGTTCTGCAGGCCAAAGACTGGCCTGCTGGAGAATGACACTGCACTAGATAGCCCCTTCCCTGCAGGCTCAATTGGTCTTGCTCCTGGAAGTTTGTTAGCTGGACTCCAGGGGAGTGGGAAGGTCTAAGAATCTCCTGGGACCTCTCTCCTACCTTTCTCAGCTCTTCCTTTCCATAAAGCAGGGTCTTTATTCCCCTATAGAAGATACCAAAAGAGTTCCTCAGAATGAAAGGAAAAAGTGAAAAGCACAGAGGTCTATGTGACTCAAAAGGGCCACAGAAGGGACAGTATAGATGCCAGGTCCCCATATGGGGGGATGCTCCCCAGCCCCATGCCTTCTGAGGCTCCTTTTTTCCCAAGTGAGGAGGGGCTTCTTTCCCTGAAGAAAGAGAGGCGCAGCATGCAGCAGAAAGAGCCCAAGCTTTGTCTTAGTCTGTCCAGGCTGCTTTAACAAAATTACCATAAATTGGGTAGGTAGCTCACAAACAATGGAAATGTATTTCTCATAGCTGTGGAGGCTGGGAAGCCCAGGAACAAGGCAGCAGCAGAGTCAGTGTCTGGAGCAGGACTGTTTCCTTGTTCACAGATGGTGCCTCCCAGCTATGTCCTCACATGGTGGAAGAAACTAGCTAGTTCTCTGGGGCCTCTTTATAAGGGAACCAATCTCAAGCATGAGGGCTCCACTCTCATGACCTAATCACTTCCCAAGGCCCCACCTCCTAATACCATCACTTTGGGGATTATAATTTCAACATATGAATTTTTAGGAGACATAAACATTCAGACCATAGCAAAGTCAGACAGACTTGGGTTTAAATCCTTGCTCCACTACTTATGAGCTGGATTCGTTTTTTACCTTAGGTAATATGGACATTAACCTTTCAAGTTACTGTGTAATGGATATAATACCTGCCTCACACAGGGTTAGTCAGAGGGTTAAGAAAGAGGACAGAATAAACTACCCACCTCAGTGCCTGGCCCGGTAAGTATGTAACAATCTGCCTCTCCTCATCAGAGAACAGGTTCCCAACTGCACTATTCCAGAAGATGGCTTTAGCCAAGACCCTTCATCAGGGCCTAAATGTTGGGATCAGGGGAAAAAAACAACCACCACGATGCTGAGTTCCTTTGAGAAGTTGCTAAATCTCTCGCAGGTAGCCCCCAAAGTGGCAGACCCTGGGGTACAGCAGCTCAAACAGCCCACATGCTCCAGGTTTTCTGTATCTCTCTAGTCGTACCTGACAAAACAGAGCAAGGCTAGGGCCACACGGCCTTCCAGAGCTGAAGGTATCCTAGGGATCACATGCCCACTCTTACGGCCCCTCGGTGCCTCCCTCAGCCATTCCACCAGGGTTACAAGGTGACCTGCTTAGGGACAGTGAACAGGCCGAGTTATGAGGCTCAGGGGCCATCCCAGGGGCAGGTACCTGACAGAGAAGACACCGCTGGGGAAATGGATTTGAGAGGCCTCAAACACATAGGCTAAAGCTGAACTGGGCTCTGTGGAGTTAGGGAGGGGAAGGGCCAAGTCTTGACCATGTTCATCGCTGGCTGCCTTCAGCCTTGGCGTAGCAGGTCCCTGGCTCCATGCACTGGCATCCAGAGAGTCCACAGTAACTCTAGAGATGGCCTTGAGAGAAGATGGCTGAGCTGTACTGGTATCCGAAAAAGGCCTTCTGGTTATTCTCAGTGGACACCACACTCTTGGGGGACACCTATAGCCAGACAGGCAATCACCCCAGGAGTTACTAAGGGAAGGTTTCCATATACGATGTGTAACAGTGATGTAATGAGATGCATTTTTCATGCAACTGATAAGATCTGTCTCATTAACTCCATTTCCCATTCAGCTGTCACTTGGCTTATTTAAAATTCTCTTTTAAATATAAATCATAACAAATTTGTGACCCTGGAACAGCCTTTAACGGGTTCTCAAAGTGTTCCTTATTAAGTGGTAGGACAAGGAGGTAGAGCTTCCTCCCACATCAAGTCTCCTGTTAACTTGAGATCCTGAGTCACTGCAGCCCAGATGCTCCCCCAACTTCTTCCTCTGAATATTTCCTCTGTCTTCTCAGTGGTTACTACTGCCCCCCAGGTGGTCTCAACTTTTCTCTCCAGGCTGATGAAAAGCCTCCCATTAGGAAGTCTGAAGGACCCTGGGTCCACCCTGAGGACAGAAGCAAGGTGTGGCCACCAGGGCTAGATCTGATTTCTGAGCTCCAGGAGGAAGGTCAAACTGGATGGAGAATTGGGCCCTGGGCAGATCTGCTCACCAATAAAGACTGGCTGACTCTACTAGATATACACATAAGAATGAACCCCAACTTGAGCAGGCAGTCCCCACCAACACCCACCTGCTCAGAGCTTGAACATGCTATCTGTGAAAACAATGCTGTCCTTTCATGCAGGTATCCCAGCACCCACTCCACAACCCTGCATGGGCAGGCTCTCAGCAAACGCTTACTGAATTGTATCAGTCCCTCCTCTCAACCCCTACAGCCCCACCTGGGTTACTGCCCATGTTTCTCTGACTCTTACCCTCATCCCACCCTTCCAACCCACTTGGAGTACCACTCTTGCTAAATATCTCTTAGGGCTGACACCTTGGTATCCTAAACAGGTAAGGTTGGTTGTAGGTAACTTGTTACTAATGATAGAAGCTTTTTGTATAAATTGGAGAAGATTCAGGCTTATCTTGCCCCATTCTAATATACTTTATTGATGGGATGAGAAAATATTGGAATTTAGCCAGCAATTCAGAAATTGCCTGTAGCAGTCTGGGAGTAACAGTTTCTATTATAATGTGAAAACTGCATTTAGGAAGTTAGAGATTAACTTCCTAAATATACATGTGTATGTATACACATATATGTATTGGAACTGAGATATGCTTTGTGACAATCTGGCCATGTCCACCAAGTACCCTCTCAAAGGTTACTGTGGTTTGCCATGTGCCATCTGACCATCTTCCTGCCTCAGTACGGTAAGAACAGGCCTTCACTGTACATTTAAGACTGGATAATCTGGACTCTAAACATAGTGGCAAGATTAAGTGGGAAGAACAGAGTTTGGGGTCAGGCAGCCTGGACATCAATCTTATTTTGGCCACTCACCAGCTAGGGAACCTTGAGATGATCAGACATCTTCTTGGAGCCCATTTCCTCCTCAGTTAAAGCCCTGAAAGGCTGCTTTGAAATTTAAGTGAGCACAGACTCTGTGCTCAATGGCTGATGCATGATGGGTACTGTATAGATGGTAATTTCCAATTCCTGATGCCCTATTTAACCTCATTTACTCCTCAGTTCCAGCCAAATCATGCCTCCAGCTGTTTTCCACAGGTGCCCCTTAATTGGTGTTACTCATGCCTTCCTTTGTGCACTGCTGTTCCCTCTGCCAGCAATTCCCTTCAGCCCCATAGAAAAGCGTGTCTCCAGTCCCTGTCTTTCCTTCAGGACACACCTCAAATGCTACCTCCTCAGCAAGCCAGGTCCCCCAACATCTTTCTCTGAATGTTAACTGTATCTTCTCAGCAGTTACTACTATCTGTTTGAGTAAGGGGGTACATTTCTTAAGTTCCATTCAGTCAGGTCAGGGGACATGTCTGTTCATCTTGTGGTCCCATCATCACCATTCTCAGCATAGAGGACAGTTCAAAAATTATTTAGAGACTGAAATAATAAATACTGTCATAAGCCTACTGATTCCACAGTACTTGAGAAGTACACTCTACCTCTGCTGCTAAAAGGTAGGTTTCCCCAGATCCAATGGGCCAGTTCTGACCTTGGGGTTCCATGGCCACTCTTCCTACCATTCTGGCCAGACTCCCTCCTTGCCACCCAGACCAAGACATGCCGCTCAGGCATCCATGTTGCCTAACCACAGCAACTCTCTCCTCCCATACACCACACCCCACCCAAAACCTCAGCCTACTTGAATGAGGTACCCACATCCTTTCCTTGCCTCCCCTCCCAGGGAGGGAACCTTGCTCACTCTATGGCCGGAGCTGCAGTCAGTCAGATTTCCCAGGGTAAGGTAGGTATAGAAGGGAGTGATTCAGGAGGACATTCTTGTGACCAGTGTCCTCCTGGATCACTCCTTTCTATACCTGCTATGCCCTCTAGGATGCTGTGAACCCAGCTGTTTCACACCACATGCCCTGGTTCTCCAGGTCTCAGGATCGTGTGTTCTCAAAATCTTCAAGGGATGGCAAGTGAGTCTACAACAGCTCTCAGGCCACAGTCAGGTGGCTGGGCCAAGGTAGGCATCAGCAAAGAATATACACAGTCCAGTCACTTCTTGGGATCATAGTCTCATTTTCAGCCCACAAAGACATTTGCTCAGAGCCTTTCCCTTCTCCCAGCCCTTGTTACTAAGTGGGATGTTCAGCCTGTGACTTGGGATAGAGAAGCTTCTGCACAGCTTTAAGGCTGCTCTTTCCCCAGCCTCCCACCCTCACTCCAGCCTACATCTGCTGCAAGTCATTTCTCTCAGAAGCCACCAATTATTCCCCACTGCTGACAGGGTAAAGTCCAACTTCTTAGTTTGGTATTTAAGTTCCTTTTCCCTTAGAGTCCCAACTTCTTTCTTTGACTTTTAACAATGGGAAGAAGCTGGTTTCCTTATGATTTCTTGATCCCACTTCACTCACTTGCACTTCTATGCCTTTTACTTACTTGACTGACCAGGGATCCCCAGAGAACCTTTTCTTCCCAGCTTCCCAGGATCCCACCCCAGTTGGTTGATCTACAAAGCCTTCCTTTTGCCAAAATCTTACAGCACTTTAATTAGACTTATAACCTTTCAGTACACCCTCCTCCCTGTTATTTCATAAACTCCTCTCTAGTCAATACTGCTTGAACAATACCCTTTGCAGGTAGACTCCAATATCTGCTCTAAAACAGCTGTTTGGCCATAGAGACAAGCTTGAGTTCTTTAAAATTTCTTACATTATGTCAAAGTAGAATCTGCCCTGTCTTTAGTTTTCTTTGCCATCACTACCATAGGCCTTCGTCTCTGCCCTCTGAGCAACACAGAACACGCTGCCCCTCTTGCCCACCTGAAAATAGCAGTCATTCTGCTATATCTTCCTGACTGTCCTTGGGCCCCTCCAAAGCTTGTAAGACAGGGATACTAGCTTTGCACACTCCAGGTGTGGCCAGTCTCAGCCAATGCAGGGAAAAGATACTCTACCAAGGTCTAAACCCAGGACTTCAATTAATGTAGCCAGGCTAAGCCAACATATTGGGCTTTTCCATATAGATGAATAGGACACTCACAGAATTAATTTTCAGGGCCTAAGGGCAGGACTTTGCACTTAACCCTGCCACGTCTCATCCAGCTGGTTTGGGCTCTGCGCTGTTTGCTTCTTTTGTCCTGTACGTGGGTGACCAGGCACCTGAATCCAGGCTGTTTTCTACCTTATCATATACTTCTGCCTCCTGGACTTTCTGCTCACCACCACCATGGCTGCCCTTTCTGTGTCATGCCTGGAAGCCCAGAGCGTGCAACTTCCCACCTGAAATTTCAGGATAAGTCCTCTGGATGATCGAAATATCTCTTGACAAATGATTTCTCTCAGGCTTCCTGAGAAGGGAATAATAGCATTTACTGACTACCTATGATGTAGGTATGACTACCTATGATGTGCCAAGCACGGAGTCAACATTTCATCTCATCTAATTTTCACAACCACCAAATGAATTGGCCTATTATTGTTCCCATTAAACAGATGAGGAATGTAAACTTCAAAGAGGTAAGGAGACTTGCTCAAAGGAGCAACAGCAAATTTGTGTAGAGCTGAGATTTTAATGGAGGACTGTAACCCTCCACTCTAGAGCTACCAGGGTCCTCAGGAGGTAGGGAGGCCAAGTCCTCACGCTGGAGAAAACCTGTTGCCTGCCGTGATAGAATGAGGGGGCGGGGCAGGCAAGAGGAGTCAGTTTCCTCATCTTCAGAAGCAGGACAATAATCCCTGCCAAGGGCATTGTGCCGCACCAGTGAGCAGGCACAGTGAAAACCCAGACAGACACACAAGGCTGTTGTTGTTACCAGGTGAGCACATGCATCCAAGAACCAGATGTCTTGGCTGGTTGGTCACAGGAAAAGCTTATGTAATAAAACTTTTTCATGACATCCAGTCAAGGTCAGATGTCAGAGTCAAGAACTATTCCTCTGCCTTGGTGAAATGCTGAATTAGAAGAACCTGCTATTCCTATCTCAAATCAATTTCCACCCCCTCAGGCCAATCCACTCTCCCACCCCACCCCTTCCCTTTTCTGCCCCCATTGCTCATAGAATTCAGAGTTTTGAACACTGAATTTGAAACCACACATCCCAATGTGCCTGATCCTGATCTTCCCCAGGCCCCATCCAGTTTAGCATTTATGTGCCTCCTTTCACTTTCAAAAGTATTCAGTTTGGACAATAAATTACACTAAATCTAATACTCTGGAACCTTCAAAAGTGTCTTTACTTCTCTGGCACCTGTTTCCCATAAAATGGGAATAACACTACCCTCACCTCAGGAAACAAGCCATTTGTCAAACCCATCAAAGTTGCAAGTTCTGCTCTATCCTTTCCTGTGGAAGAAACTTTCTGTGGGGCCAGTCTACACCTCCACTGCCTCCATGAAGCAGTCCAACATTGAACTAGTTATTCATGCAAAAACGTCTTTGATTTGGAGGGAACATGGACTTGCGTGTTGGGAGAAGGAAACTGTTGACCCTGAAGATAGCGGCTTTCTTGCCTAAGCAGGCAAGAAAGAGGTAACCCAGTTTTGGTCTTCCTAAGCTTAAGCGTCTGTGGCTCTACCCACTGTCTGTTCCCCTTGTCCCTATAACAAACCTCTTGATTCCTACACAACTCACACACACACACACACACACGTGCACGCACACACACACACACAATTGTCAACCAAGTAGTTCCTTTTGGCAGAGTTCTCTGAACCTTTCACCAGAAGCAACTTGGAGAAGTTTGCTAAGAAGGCCTCTTGGGATAACCAGTGCAGTCACAGGAGTGGCCCTCCAGGTCAGAGTGAGAGGCCCAGTTGCATGTGATGGCTGCATTTCAACCATGCACACAAGTCACTGTGGAAGTGTAACTTTACCCTGGAGAGCAGGGGCAAGAGTATCCCCACTAAACACGCCTCATTGGCATCCCTAAGCAGGCAGAGAAATCCTGAGATCTGGATCATCTCCTTCCCTATTCCCAGGAGGAAAGAGACATACCCGAAGCAGAGCCACCTAGGAACACCACAGTGGCCATAGGCCAGGGAAGAGGCAATGTAGGATCTAGTCCCCATAGCCTCCCTTGGGCTAACAAATCCCTTCCTGGAGATGCATTAGTGGTTCCTCCAACCACCTACTTCCTAAGAAATGGGAAGCACAAATCTAAGTCTGTAATCTGTGCAATTTGTGGAGTCCCTGACACTTTACTATGGGTGAGCAGGCTCATGCACATATTTTGGTCTTAATATGAAAAACAGAAACAAAAAACCTTCAGAACAAGATGAGGTATAAACTGGCAAGACCCCACTACAAAGCTCAAGAGAGAAGGGGAGGCTTGACAAGTTTTCCTTCAACATTGGCTCCCAGTATTCTTTGTGCATATGTTTTTATTTGGCAACTAACACATCTCAGACAATAATCCAAATGTTTCACATTCATTAACCCAGCTCTTCCTCAAGAAATAGAAGTGACCACTGTGTCAGCATCCACGGCAAAGACAAGACTCCATCCTGAGAGGCTGGAGGCTGAGGAGCCTGGCTGGGCAGAGAGCTGTGGAAGGGAGGGGTGAGGAGGATTGAGGAACTCCAGCCTCAGGGCCACTGAGTCTCCCCACAGCAGTACAGATTCTAGATAAGATCCTCACTCCTCATCTGACAGCTGTAGCCCTCATCCAGCCATCTGAGTCCCTGATCCTGACTCTACGCTGGCCCCTGCTTGGATGAGGTCCTCATGGCTGGCTGCCTTCCCTAGCTAGCTGTTCCCTGCACCCAATCCCCACTCCAACACTATAAGAGGCAACTTTTCATGAATTGGCTGGATGTGTCCCTGAAGTTTGGGTAAAGGAGGTGTTTGGGCCTTGGAATACAACTTTCCATGGAATTGATAAATTGACTGGTGGTTACATTCCCAGAAGAAAATTAATACACATGTGCCCACATTGAGCATAATAAGTATAAGAGCACTGATACCCTAAAAGTACTTCCTACCTCCAATCAGTCCCACATACAGCTAGGTCACAGGGCAAAAAGGAGGCCTCATGAGCCTTCAGGCCCCCATGGCATTGGCAACCAGCAGACATTTCCCATCTGGGTGCTTGACCTGTAAGACTCCAGCCTTAGCTGTTCTGCAGGCTGAATTCACCCCAAACCTGGTCTCATTCCCATTTTTCATTGCCTAATGGAATCTCCATCTCGACCTTCTGGCAGCTCTCCTCTGTCTATACTCATGCGCTACAGAAAATAGAAGCCCAGGCCATAACGCCAGGAGGCCTGAGTTCTACCACCAACAGCTAAGTGATCTTGGGTAGGTTTCTTTGGGCTTCACCATTCTTTCATGGGTACACATATAAAGGGCAAGCAAGAAACTACCCGAGACTCCCTTCTGATTCCAAAAGAATCAACCACTTTCATTTCCCTTCCCCCTTCCATGAAGTGCCTCCATGCTTTCATTAACATGCTATTAACAGTTGCCTCATTCTTCTCCCAGCAAACTAACACACAATGTCAGTATCCAGTTTGACTCTTTTCTCTCTCCCTCAAACACAATCAGTCACCAAATCCTCCCAGATTTCTTGGCATGCTCACTCACCTCTGCTCCCTTCTCTCTATTCCTACTGCCATTGCTTTGATTTAGGTCCTGAGCTACCTCAATGGGTTATTCTAACAGCCTGTGCTCATAAGAAGTTCCTCCCTGTCCCTCCAACCTGCCCTTCCCAGCCAGAATCATTCTGAACAAACAGTTTTACCATGTCTTTTCCATACTTGAGTATGGAACCTTCAATGTCATCAAAATAAAATTTAAATTATATAGCTCCAACTTTCAGGGCCTTCCATGATCTCTTCCCAGCCTGAGATTCTATCCTCACCTCTCCCAGTGTCCACCCAACCCCCTGACTCTAGCCATGTGGGCTCACTCTTCATTGGGCCTGTCCTTCCTCCCAGTCTCTCAGTTTCTGCTCCTGTTCCTTCTCTCATCTACCACACGAAATAACCAGCCCCTTTCCCTCTTTACTGAGGTAAACATTGCAAAGCCAGCCAGCTTAAGGCCCATATCTACCACAGACTCTTCCTGAACATCTGCTAACTGTGGGGCCACACACAACAGCTGATAGAGCCCTAAAGCAGCTCAGAGTTTAGAGGGGTATGGACAGAGACATACACATAAAGTGATGAAACAGCATCGCAGATCTTTATTTGATGTGATATGTATGTAACAGAAGAGTAAAAACGACTTAGGGGCAAGGGGGTTTCAAGAATTTGATCTATATCCTGAAGGATTAATAGTCTTGTAGAACAGAGACAAAAGGGCTTTCTGGGAAGATAAAAATAGTGTATGCAAAGGCAGATAGGCACAAACGAATAGAAATTATTCAGCTTCTCAGTTTGGGGAACAGTAGAGATGCAGCTGGAGAGCTAAAGTAGGGCCCACCACTGCAGAGACTTGAATGCCATACAAGGATGGTATATTTTATCCTATCAGAGAGACAGTCCTATACACTTCTGTGTCTAGGCCTCCCATCTACAGGTATGTCAGGGGTCATGATTACTATGCAACATAGAATAGGGTGATTAAAAGCATCATGCACAATGAATGCTCAGCTTTCAGTGTGCATGAATGTGTACATATGAACAGGACAGAGAGAGGAAATGAAAGTAAGAATTACAAGGGAGAACCAAGCCAAGGACCGTAAGGCAAACAGAAATCATATATTTGCTGAAGACAAAGCTCAGAGTCAGCAGTCCCCTGGAACTTGAGGCGCTAAGGAGATCTGGACCTAAAGTTAAACAGATTGTTCTAGGACAGCCTCTTTTAGAGGATTATTTACCAGATGAGTGAGAGATAAGAATGAAGCTTGTGAAGATCCACAAAGTCAAACAAGACTTGACTTTAAGGGTATATAAAGGATAAAGCCCACCTTCCCCAGACTACACATAGATTCCATGAAGACAGAGACACATAGGTGCCATCAAGCATTGGAACCAAAGAATGATACTAAGAAACATAAAGTTCAAGAGAAGTGGAGCTCCTCTGAAGAAGAAGGAAGCAGGAAAAATAGTGACTCAGGAATAAACAAAGCTGCCAAAAGTTTCAGCCTAGTTGTGCCCACACCAAATGGGGACTGAATGTCACATCTTGAATGGGGATGAACAGGCTGTAGAATGGAATAAATGTTTAAATACCTTATCAGTTGTGTTTATATTAGTACTTCCTTCTTATATTTTGCATTAGGATATCCACCAGAGGATTTCAAACAGGACAGCATCATGAACAGATTTGGATTTCAGGGGAAAAAAAAAAAAAGATCTTAGGGCCAAGTGAAAAACCACTTCTAAACCGAAAGATTCTCCCTGGGATCTGAAAGCTTGAAGAGATAAGTAACTCCTCCCTTCTCAGGCCCAGTCCCAAGGCGCAAGGCCTACTTGTGCTAGCAGCCTGTGTCAGCAAGACAGCAGAAGCAGGAAGAGAGCCAGCCGGAAGACATCTACCCTGCCCGGAAGACACGTACCCCCTGAAGATCGAGAGGTGGGCCATCTGGGTACCGCCTAGCAGCTACCGCAGACTGAGACACTTCTTGTTTACAGGAGACTATAAAACCCCTACCCCATCCTCATTTGGTGCTGATGCTATTTTAGGCCTCAGCCTGCCTGCACCCAGGCGCTCATTAAAACAGCATGTTGCTCCAACCGCCTGGTGTTATGTGTTGGTGCACTCTCGGGGTTTGAACCAATACAAGAACCTTTCATCTGGTGCTGAAACCCGGGAAGGGCTCGGATCTGTGTCCCCCGTGGACCTACCACTCCACGCTGGAAAGCAGGCCACAGCAGCTGGACAAAGGAAGCTCCCCAGCCCCTCTGTGCATGCACGTCGGTCACTGATCTCGCTTACTGGTAAGTTTCGCCGGGAACCCAGTTAACAGGGAAAAATCCGCTCGGTCTTTCTTGATTTCTCCAGTCCGAAAATTCAACGTTGGTCCAAAAAGGCTCCAAAGTGTGCCAGGCACTCGCTGATCATCTGGTCTTAGGGGGACACCTCTAAACCATTTGACCCCGTTCCAGGAACGAAAAAGACGGTGGTGATGATTGCTCCTTTTATTGTCTCCATCCCGCCATCCAGGACCGTCTCCTTTTTCCTTGTTCTCCTGTGCCTACCCTCCGTTATGGGAAACTCCTGGTTCTCCATTCCAAAAAACAGCCCTCTAGGCTGCCTCATAAAAAACCTGCAAACCTTAGGCCTCAGGCAAGATATCCGCCCTAAGCGCCTTGTCTTTTTTTGCAATTCAGTCTGGCCACAGTACAAATTAGGTAACAGTCCAAATGGCAGGCAAATGAAACATTCGACTTTACAGTTTTAACTGATTTAAGCAATTATTGCCAACGACCACAGAAATAGGGAGAAATTCCTTATGTCCAGACCTTTTTGCACTCAGATCATGACCTGACCTCTGCAATTCTTGCTCACCTGTTCAAATCCTTCTCCTCTATTCTCGCCACCCTAATCGCCTTTCTCCTCCCAACCCTACCTCTTTTTCCCCATTAGATCCAGCAGACTGCTATCCATCCCTCCCAGACTCTACCTCTCCTCTCAACCATCTTCTTTAACCCCGCAAGCCCTCCTCTTTATCTTCTCAGCTGCACTCTTCTCAGCCGCCATCTTTCCAGTCACCATCTTCTCAGCTGCCATCTTCCCAGCTACCATCTTCCCAGTCAGCAGTACCCACTTCTTTTCCTACACTGTCCTCTCCTGAGGACAACTAGCATTATTTGTACTCATTCTCCTTCCTCACTGCCCTCTCCTGAAGCCTGTAAACCCATTCTGCCACCTTATGCCCCTATCTATCCTCCACTGCCTATCAAATCAAATCCCCTTCCCCATTCAAACCCTCAGCAGGAACCACTTCCGACTTCTTCCTTCTCTCCTGCCCATACTTGCTTGAGCGCCATCTTTGGCCCATGCCCCACCCTCACTTCAGCACCAGTGCTAGAGTGCCTCCTTTGGGAAGTAGCAGGAGCTGAAGGTATTGTTAGAGTTCATTTTCCCTTCTCCCTCACTGATCTCTCTCAAATTAACAAAAGACTTGGTTCATTTCCAGAAGACCCTACCTCTTATATTAGGGAGTTTCAGTATCTTACCCAGTCTTATGAACTAACTTGGCATGACCTCTACGTTATCTTCTCTTCTACCCTCACCTCAGAAGACCAGGACCGTATCTGGACCCCACCTTAGGTGTATGCTGATACAGTTCATCACCAAGCTCCTGCCGAGCCTACTGGTGCAGAGGCAGTCCCCAACCAGGCCTCCCACTGGGATTATCAAGACAGGGCCTCTAGATGCTGCCATCGAGACCACATGATTGTGTGTCTCCTTGCAGAACTCAAAAAGGGTACCCATAAAGTGGTAAACTATGAAAAACTTCCAGAAATTACCCAAGGTCCTGACAAAAACCTAGCCCTTTTTCTCTCTCATGTAACTGAAGCCATGAGAAAATATACCAACCTAGACCCAGCCAGCCCAGAAGGAACCACTATCTTAAACCTTCGGTTCATCTCCCAATCCATTCCCGATATGGCTCAAGCTTCAGAAGCTTGACGACAATGAGACGACAAGCCCTCAAACCCCCACAACGAGACCTTCTTAATTTAGCCTTCAAAGTCTTTAACAATCATGATGAGGAAAGTAAAAGGCAAAAACAGGCAGAGTTTCAAATGCCTGCCTCCACCATCAGGGGCCCTGCAGGCCCACGGGGCCACAGCTCCACACAGAAGCCTCCTAGCAATCCACCTCCACCTGGCACCTGTTTCAAGTGCGGCAATGAAGGCCACTGGTCCAGACAATGCCCAAACCCAGGTAAGCCCACTAGGCTGTGTCCCCTCTGCAGAGGACCCCACTGGAAGTCGGACCATGAGCAGCCCCTGCAAGGACCACCCCCATCCCTTCCCGAGCAGGCCAAAACCGCCTACTCGGATCTCATCCGCCTTGCCAGTGAAGACTGACGGTGCGCCCTGGAACGGACGCTCCGGCAACTACCATTGCTTCATCTGAGCCAAGGGTAACCCTGATGGTGGCAGGTAGGCCAGTATGTTTTTAAATTGATACCTGGGCGACCTACTCTGCTTTACCTAATTTTTCAGGACCCACCCAGTCCTCTCACGTCTCTGTTGTGGGAATTGATGGACAAGTCTCCAAACCCCGAGCCACCCCTCCACTTTTCTGCTCCCTGCACACCTTTTCCTTCACTCACTCTTTCTTAGTCCTGCCCTCATGCCCAACTCTGCTCATAGGCAGAAACATACTTTCAAAACTCCACACTACTCTCCACTTCCATGTTCCCCATAGTACCCAACACATCAACCCAGACCCATCTGAGGCTTCTAATTTTCTTCTACTCCTGCAACCTCCCACTCTAAAACCTGCAACGTTTCCTTATCCCCCATCTGTAGTTAACCCCACTGTTAGGGATACTTCCACACCCTCAGTCGCAAAACACCACATCCCACACTATTGAAGTCAATCCGCGCCTCCTAGGCACCACCTCCCAAAAAGCTGAACTCATCACCCTCACTCGAGCTCTCACTCTAGCAGCCAGACAACAGTTCTCTAATTTTGGAGGATTTAAAACCCTGGTAGGGACAGTAATCTTCATCACTGGGTTCCTCCTTTTCCTCCCCTGTGTTATCTCACTAATAATAAAAGCCACTAAAACTCTTGTTGAAACTACAGTTAGCCACCGGACAATTCAGATTATGCTCCTGCTACAGTGACACGATGGATACCAACCCGTCTCTCAAGAATACCCTAAAATTAAGTTTTTCTAGGCCGGGCGCGGTGGCTCAAGCCTGTAATCCCAGCACTTTGGGAGGCCGAGACAGGTGGATCACGAGGTCAGGAGATCGAGACCATCCTGGCTAACACGGTGAAACCCCGTCTCTACTAAAAAATACAAAAAACTAGCCGGGCGCGGTGGTGGGCGCCTGTAGTCCCAGCTACTCGGGAGGCTGAGGCAGGAGAATGGCGTAAACCTGGGAGGCGGAGCTTGCAGTGAGCTGAGATCCGGCCACTGCACTCCAGCCTGGGCGGCAGAGCGAGACTCCGTCTCAAAAAAAAAAAAAAAAAAGTTTTTCTTTCTCCAAGGAGCCCATGCCACCCCTATGTCACACCTGAAGTAGTTATTGAGAAGGTCACTCCTTATCCCTTTTTACTATAACCAGATAGACAGGAATGAAAGATTCTCCCCGGGGTTTGAAAGCTTGAAGAGATGAGTAACTCCTTCCTTCTCAGGCCCAGTCCCAAGGCGCAAGGCCACTTGCGCCAGCAGCGTGCGTCAGCAACATGGCAGAAGTAGGAAGAGAGCCAGCCAGAAGACACCTACCCTGGCCAGAAGACATGTACCCCATGAAGATTGAGAGGGAGGCCGTCTGGGTACCACGTAGCAGTTACATCAGACTGAGACACTTCTTGTTTACAGGAGACTATAGAACCCCTGCTCCGTCCTCATTTGGTGCTGATGCCATTTTAGGCCTCAGCTCACCTGCACCCAGGCGCTCATTAAAACAGCATGTTGCTCCATACAGCCTCGTGTTGTCTGTTGGCGTGCTCTCTGGGTTTGAACTGATACAAGAACCTTTCATAAACTTTACCTTAAGTATTACAGTCTAAAAGCCATACCATTCCTCAGGCCCAAAGCTGAATCTTCCCAGCATTGTTTCTCCCTCCTCACTTGTCATTCTATCTAATCAGTCTAGAGACTGTCCCATTCCCTAGTCCTCCTTCCTACAGATTCTCTCTCTCCAAAGTCTCCCTACCTGTCCCCTCCTCACCACTCTCTCAGGCCCAAAATAAGGCCTCATCC
Organism: Theropithecus gelada; assembly: GCF_003255815.1. Taxonomy (NCBI): domain Eukaryota; kingdom Metazoa; phylum Chordata; class Mammalia; order Primates; family Cercopithecidae; genus Theropithecus; species Theropithecus gelada. Next base: position 58,070,741 of record NC_037682.1, read on the forward strand.
CTTCCACCCTGAATCAGCCTCCGAGTTTCCTATCCAGTCTCACCGCCCCCACTGTCTTTTCCCTTGGACTTTGCTTCCCACCACACTGCCAGAACTTTGCTGTTGCAGCATTGGCCTTCGGATTTGTCAACAGAATCACCTGGGGGAACTTGGTAAAAACATCCCAGAGTACTTAATCTGGACATTTTACAAAACTCCCCAGATTATGAGGCAGTTTGCAAACTGCTACTCTAAATTCTTGCTATACATAGGGAAATGATCAGCAAGCTCCTGGGAATCTGTTAGAAACCGCAGAATGTCGGGTCCCACCCATGACCTGTGGAATTGTAATTTGCATTTGAACAAGATGCCTGCATGATTCTCAAACTTGTTAAAGTTTGACAAGCTCTGCTCTACAGTGTTGTCACATCATGCACTCCACAAATATTTACTGGATTTTCTCTGTATCAGGCTAGGAATTGGGAGGGTTAAGGACCAAGGTCTTTGACTTTGAGAAGTTCACAGAACCATCAGTCAGTCCCCTGCTGTGCCTTCAGACCAAGTCCAGACTTCTGCACTGGACAGCTGGCACCATTTTCCAGCCTTATCACCAGTCTTACTGTCTAGCACTCAACATAAGAGCCAAGTTGGACCACTGACCACTTCTCATGGTGAGTCCATGCCTGCCTGCCCACACAGTTGTCACAGCCCAGGCCACACTCTACCCTTTTCTGCCTTGAAAAACGCAGGAGGGATCCTTTGAGGTCCATCACATTACCCTTTCTTAAAATTATCCCAGATTTCCCACTCAGATGAAAGACAGGAATTCCCATAACTTTGTTCCTACCGTCTTCATGTCATTGATCTCATTCCACTTAATCTTAAAGTCAAAGCGCATCTCCTTTAGCTACCCAGTAAAGAAGGCATCATGATGGTAAGCAGCTTGTCTCTCCAGTAGCAATAAGCTAACAACTGTCACATCACCAAATCTTAAAATAGTATTACTAATAATTGAAATACGTTAAATAAAACACGGATATATGCAATCAGTGAAAACCTCATCAATCATCCCCATCTCCCACTTCAATGTTATTTAGATATTAATTTAAGCAAAGTGCAAATGGGTTGCCTCTTTTAAGCCAAAGAGAGAAATAATTTCTAAATTAGATAACTTAGTTTTCCATACACCTATAATAATGAAAGACTGAATATGCTGAAGATGAATTATGTCTAAAGCCCACTACTTTTCTGTAGTTGACCATTTAACTTCACATAATACACTATAAAATTTGAAAAAAACTTCAGATTTGTATTATAATCAATTAAGAAGGGGTTGAGAAAGGAGAGAGATGAAGAGAAAGACAGAAGAGAGATGAAGAGAAAGACAGGAAGTAGACCAAAATATAGAAAAAGGAGACGGATCTATACCAATTATCCGGTTGCTCTAAAAGTAAAATTATAATTAGATTCGTTTTTTAAGAAGATTAAACACTGGCAAAAATGCCTGTCTTAATCCTACCCAAATGCTGGAAGTTCTGTTCTCTAGTTATATAATCTTATTTTCATCCGAAGAAAATGTACGGGTCTTAAGTCTGATGTGATGAGGTGACGAGGAGCCCACTTTTAAACAGGACCGTCCCCATCCTGAAATCTATGGGGAGTCAGTGGTTTTAGATTTTGAAAAGCGTGCTGTATTTTTGCACTTACACTACAGAACTGGCTTTAGCCGAGGCGCTGCATCTAGACACACGCTGTGTCCAACAGAGAATTGCCTGGGCTGGACAGACCTAAAGCTTCCGCAACCTCCTTAGGCTCCCTAGTCCACGCAGCTGCTCCCCGGGCTGAGCAGGGCTGAGACGCGCCGCACAGAACTCAGGGACCCCACCTCCCTGCGCATCTCCAGGGCCACGCTGGCACCTGCAGGAGTGCGGACTGTCCGCTGATCCCAGGCAGGGTGGGGTGGAGATTCGCAGCCAACCCACAGGAGTTCTGCCCTCCTCCCAGGCTTCTGGCCAGTGGAGTTGCAGAAGGGTCCCCGTCCTCGAGCCTGCGACATGCTCCGGGGCTCACGGAGACACTGACCCACACGCCCCCGTGGTTCGTAGCTCTGGGGGCGCTCCACTCCTCAGGCAATGCTCCCGACGGGGATCCCAACCCCGACCGCGCGGCGAGCCCGGGGTGTGGGGAAAGCCCACTGACCTGGGTGCGGGGCCGCGGCTCCTCTCCGGGCGGCTCAGGTGTGCGGGCCGCTCCCGTGTCCCTCCCACCTTCAAACATGAGAGCCCAGAAGCGAGCGACAAGCCACTGGCCCACCGACCAACTGCCGGACCAAGCGCCCGACCAACCAGCGGACCGACCGCAGCGGACGGGGCCGGCGCCCACGTGACGGGGCGGGGACCTGAGGGAGGCTCTTCCTGGAGGGCCGCGCCCCCACCCCGGGACCTGCCACGGGGACCACCCTCTCGGGCACCCGCTCCCTCTCGGGCACCGAGGAAGCCTGCTGGGACCCGTCCGCCAGAGTTCCTGTTCCCCGGGGACCGGCCTGGTCAGCCCCGCCCCTTAGAACCTGCCTAGTCCCCACCCTCTGGGCCGCGAGTCCCGGCACCAGCCCCGAGTCTCTCGGCGGACCGCGCCCCCTCCCGGGAGCCCCGCCCCGCCCCGCCCCGCCCGGCCCGGCCCCGCCCCGCCAGCCGCACCTCCTCCTCCGCACAGCTCCGGTTGCTGGGAGGCCCGGGTGGGTCCCCAGCCCTCTGGCTGCCAGTATCCTGGGCTTCTCCAGCCCTTCAGCGCCGTTCTCCGGTCACAGGGAATGAAAGCGAGGAAGAAGGAAACTGTGTCGAGAATTGCGAAGGGAGAAAGCATAGAAAACCCACATTAGAAGCACACCCAGAGCAGCAACCCTTCGAAGCATCCCGACTTCCTCAGGCCGCATGGGATCCCAGCAAAACTGAGGTGGTCTCTAAGCCGTCCTCCCTAAGCAGGTCGGAAAGCCCCGAATCACCCCAGGTCCCACCGCGCTCCACTCGCGACTTGGGGTGGTGGAGGTCCCTCTAGTGGTTGGCACCAAACAAAAGTTCTGTCTTGCGAAGAGCCGAGGTCAGGAAGCATTTCCCTGTGCCCAGCACCAAGGATCTGGGACCTTAGGTCCAAGGAAAGCGTTGGCAATGTCTGACCACAGGAATGGGTTCTCGAACTGGGGAGGACTGAACGCTGGAGACCTGGTCCAATCCCTACCTCCAGTGTGTGGCCTGAACCCGTTTTGGTTGTACTGCTAGGCTGTGGCCCTGCCCAGGCCTCCAAGGACTGGCTGCTGTTAAGCTGTTTAAAATCCCTGTAGGCCTCAGATGGCAGCGACACCAGGGACTCTGGCATAGTCCCCAGCTCTGGCAGGAGTCACCACAGCTCTGGCCTTTAGTTCTCTACAGGCTGGAGTGTCAACAAACTCCACAGGATACAACTTTTTCGAACCAAATTTACCCTCGCGGTCTGAAGTGACCAGTGGGCCCAGGAGACTTTTACATGTGAACAGAACTTAAGCCACCCTGGCAAATATGAGACGTGTGGTCACTGCAGGAACCTGGCCAGCAGCAGACCAAAGCACAGCCAGCAGGGGAAGGCTGGGGCCCGCAAGAGTTGTGTTACAACAGGACACCCTTCAGTTCTCTTTCACTTCCTTAAAATAGCAGCAGAGAGGCTTTTGTAGACCGAGGCTGCCGCAGTTCACAAGAGTTCGTGGCTGTTTCCAAACCCCACACTTTATTGCCCTAGTGGACCCACTCCCTTATCTCAGCCCCCAGAAACTGCTAGCCTGTTCTTAAAACGATACAATTACCTTTTTAAATGTTCTAAGTCACCGGCTCTGGAGCTTCTTTGCACTTTGGAACCACATTGCGGGAAGGGACTTTAAAAATACTGATGTCTTGATTCATCCCCAGAGGTTATGATTTAATGGTCTTGGGGGTACGGCCATGGCATGAGGACTCTTAAAACTCCGCAGGTGATTCTTATGTGCAACAAAGTTTAAGAATCACTGATGTAGGTCATGTTGATGTCAGTCTTCACTTAAATCCAACAAGACCCCAGAGCCAAAAAGTTCACCTGAAAGAAACCCCATTCCCAGGCCTGCATACTGACCTGCCCTGGCTCACAAGAAGCAAAGTGGTCCCTTAACAGGGGCTTCCTGGAGAAAATGTCTTGACCTAAAAGAGTGATTCAAGCTGCAGGGATTTAAGGTAGCTACCAAGGTGAGTTGTTAGGGGCAGATGTGCCCCGCAGAGCTGTCAATCAAATCATATCCCAGATGGAATCTAGAAAGCACATTTCAGGCAACCTCTCCTCTGTGCCTCCAAAGGAACTATGGTTGCAGGACTCACTCCTATTGATAAATCTACCCCATTATCCTCTGTGAGGCAGTCTACATTGCTTATATCTGTGAAATAGGTGGGTAATAGGGCAGGTAATATCACATTTATTTTATTCATACCTGTCTCATTCCACAAAGGATATGGGCTCTCTGTACCCTTCTGTTAGAACTGTGGGTAATTACACTGTATCCATGGGTTGAGTAATTCCCTTTTGCCAAAGATCTACTCAAATGCTATGGAAAAAAACATTTTCTCTTCACTGCCTATGGTCCCAGCCTGGGCTTGGCAAAGACAGGAAAACAGCTGCAAGCACACAAAGCAAACTTTCTCATGTGACCAACCTGGAAAGAGAGAGGCCTCAGCACATGACACAGACTGGCACCACAGCCTGCACTTGTGACTTGAACTTAGCTGAATTGGACAAACACGTGGGAAACACTGAGGAAGCCCCTGTCAAGAGGCATGCTGCCCTCGGTGCCACAGGGCATGCCTGCTGTGGCAGAGTCGCTTGCCTGCTGTATGACTTCTGTCCAGATTCCAGAATATTTATTAAGGACCTCAGTGTGTTGGAAGTCATTCACTGTAAACCTAACACAAGCAGCACTCCCAGAAAGCTTTTATGCTTAGGGTATGTGGGCAAATATAACCTGATGGGGTTATTTGCTCAGTGTCACTTTTATTGAATTTAAAGCAAAAAGAGAGAAACAGAGGACAGCAAGACAAGGGGAGGCTAGAGTTGGGGGTCCTCACTCTTAGACTAGTTTTCTGGAGGAATTATTGTTTGAAAGGCCTATTGAAAGGTCTTGCACAGACATGAAAACTGGCTAAAGGGGCAGACTGTTATTTTTAAGCTGAAATGATGAACACATTGACTATAAGAGTAGGTGAACAAACATACATATTTGATGTTTCCTTGGGCGATGGAAAGACCGGAATTTGTATTTTCTAGCTGTATCTTTCACTTTGTAATTGTGTTACCTAAACTCTAGAATGACAGCTGTAAAGACTTGTGCATGTTTCACAAGGGTGAAAAGAGAATTAAATGATGTGCAAACACTCTACACCTGGAAAGTGGTTTTCAAATGTTAACATTTTCACTTTATTATTACACCTGCCTAGCTTAGTGGAAGGACAGGGCTAGGGGAAATAGAGGTTAGACCTCAATAAGATATAGTACTTTAAGCCAGGTGTGGTGCACATGCCTGTAATCCCAGGTACTTAGGAGGCTGAGGCAGGAGGATCTCTTGAGCTCTGGAGTTTGAGACCAGCCTGGGCAACATAGTGAGACCTTGTCTCAAAAAAAAAAAAAAAAAAAAAGAAAGAAATATTAATAGTACTTTAGTTGGGCAGTGAAAATAGGAGAATATCAATAGACATTTGAAAAAGAGGGAAGAGCTTCAGCAAAGGCCAGGGGAGAGAAAAGCCAGTGGTGAATATTAGGGGCTGGTATATAACTCTAATTGTGGGAGGGAAGAGGGCAGAGTTACAGTAAATGCTGGGGGGGGAGTAAAAGGCTTGAAGTAAGCTGTATCAGAATGTGGTCAGCCTTGAGAACCAGGAGGTTTGGGGGAGTAATGGACATTGTTGAAACTTTTCTAATGATATGCTCTTGCTCTCATCTAAGCTATTGGAAGATACCTAAGGCAGTGACATCTGGGTAAGGATGCATATGTATTTCCACTTCTACACACTCTTCCTGTGTGTGATTAGAGGGATACTATATTGTGAAGGGGCTGTAGCCTCACTGTCCTGTAGAACAGCTGCCAAAGCCACAGTGCTCTTTCTCCCAGCTGTAATGCATTACTTCAGAGGCAGCTTTCTCTTTGTCTGGAGCTTGTAAATGATTTGGTTTCCTTCATTCCAGGCATAGAGCTGCTTATCTCTGGGGTTGTAATGGATCACGGAGTGACTTCTTGGTCTCTTGGGGAAGAACAAGTTGGGCAAGTCCTCCTCACTGATAGTGCCCAGTGGATCATAGACACAGGTGATGCGATGAGGGCCCTGGCCCCCAGTGCGGTAGACCACATAGAGAACCCCACACAAGAGGAATGAGGCTTCAGCATCCTGGCTTCTGCATGGGGTATCCCATGAATGCTCCACTCCCAGTGTGCCCGGCTCAATCTTTGTGAGAACCAAATGGCTATGAGTGCCTGGCCCGGAGTGGATGGCCCAGAGCCCATGCTCATCCACAGCCAGGTCAATGTAAGTTGAAGGGGAGTGCTGGTAAACCAATGCTCGGCCTACCCCTCCTGGGAGCAGCATTCGATCTTCCACAGTCCTCTTCTGCAGGTTATATTTGATTATCTCATTAGAAGTCGCTTGGTTGTGAAAAAATAGAAAACCTTTGTAGATCACTTGGCCTGTTCCCTGCCAGGAAAGTGTTAGGATTTGCTTCCGGGGAGCTGGCTTGGTGTTATCCTCCATGAATGCCCGTATGTTTGCAAATTCCCAAACAGTGTTGTTTCTGGATCCAATTAACAAGTACACCTTTGGAGAGTTATAGACAGCATCTTTCATCCAAGAGCCATGTGTGTCCATCATCTTCTTCACTATTTTCAGAGACTTTATGCTCATCAGCATGTTGTCACAGCCTGGCCAAACAGGAGAAAAAGGAGAGGTTACTTTATAAACATGAGCTGTCTGCTTTCTGGAAGGCTCACTGTGCTTGGTAAATCTTGTTTCCTTTCAGGTTTAATACTGGTAGGGAATATTTTCAGTTCTACTGTGACATGACAGTCCTTAGAAGAAGGGTTTCCCTTGGAAAATCCTAGAGTGAAAATGCAACATAGGCATGCATTTTGTTTCCTTAAGAAAAAGGGCATTTAAATCCCAGCAAGAAGCTAAGCCCATTCTTTCACCTCCTTATTTTCACAGATTGTTTTTTCCTTAGTGTCTATAATAGTTATTGTATATAGATCAACCACAATTCATTGTATGACTCAATGAATGAAAGAATAAATAAATGGTCTCTGTTAAGGGACTTGCTATCCAGTTCTAAGAGTCAGCATTTTATTCACTTCAGGATATTAACAGCTATTTGCTGTTTCACAGACCGTGTTCACTGTCTAGAGCACTTGGGATTGACACAGTGAGAATGACTTAGGTGTGAAGACACTAATTCAATTCCATTTACCACGATTTTATTGTACTGTGTACTTAGGTTACAATGTTTCCAGAATGGTTCTAAGTATGGAGGATAAAAAATACAATATCAACCCTACGCCTCGAGGAGATTATCTCCTAGTGAAGGATTCTGACCCTTAACATGACTACAACATTATAAGAGCTCTATTTATTTATTCATGAATGTATGAATGAATGCATATAGTTAGCAGACACTGGATACCTACAAGGAGCAAGATAATGAGCGAGGTATTATGAGCTGGGGTTATGAGCATAAATTGGGCGTGGTTCTTTCTATTAAGTCCAGGACTAACTAGAATATAGGGAGTAAAGTGGAATTTTAAGAATAGAGAAAGGAAATGTCATTTGATGCAGGGAAGAATCTGTATTTGATTTGGTCCTTGAAGGATAAATGGAGTTGAATATTCAGAGAGGAGTGGAGAAGCATTCCAGACAGCAAACAAAACCACTTTCAGGAAAGTACTCTAAGATTAGGTAAAGAAGTGTAGAGTTTAGACCAATACAAGCTAATGTTTGATGTTGCTTCAAACTAGATATATAAAGCAAAGTACAGTTGACCCTTGAACATGAGTTTTAACTGTGCAGATCTCATTAAAATGTGGATTCTCTCCTGTCTCTGCCAGCCCTGAGACAGCAAAGCCAACCCCTTCTTTTCTTCCTTCTCAGCCTACTCAGTGTGAAGAGGATGATGAGGATACAGACCTTTATGATGATCCACTTCCACTTAATGAACAGTAAATCTATTTCCTTTCCTTATGATTTTCTTAATGACATTTTCTTTTCTCTAGCTTACTTTATTTTTAGAATAAAGTTGCAGTGCTCTTTCTCCCAGCTATAACGCATTACTTCAGAGGCAGCTTTCTCTCTGTCTGGATTTGTAAATAAGAAAGGACCAGATTAACATTCACAATATGTGTTAATCGACGTTTACCTTATCAGTCAGTCTTCTGGTCAACAGCAGACTATCCGTAGTTAAGTTTCGGAGGAGTTAAAAGTTACACATAGGCTGGACACGGTGGCTCACACCTGTAATATCCCAGCACTTTGAGAGGCTGAGGTGGGCAGATAACAAGGTCAGGAGATTGAGACCATCCTGGCCAACAGGGTGAAACCCTGTCTCTACAAAAATTAGCTGGGTGTGGTAGTGCGTGCTGGTAGTCCCAGCCACTTGGGAAGCTGAGGCAGGAGAATCGCTTGAACCCAGGAGGCGGAGGTTGCGGTGAGTCAAGATCATGCCACTGCACTCCAGCCTGGCAACAGAGCGAGACTCCATCTCAAAAAAAAAAAAAAAGTGTTGCACATAAATTTTCAACACACAAGGGTCAGCACCCCTAGCAACCACATTATCCAAGGGTCAATTATAGTAGATTGAAGCCATCTCTATGCCTGGAACCTTAAGGGCCAGGCTAAGGAATTTGGATTTTATTCCATAGATGGAGAGATACTGAAGTTTTTGAGCAGGAGTGAAATAAAGGCTGTCAAGACTGTTCCACAAGGTTAAGCTAGAAGTCCTGTGTATGATGGACATTTGGAGTGAGACCAAAATCAGGGAAATCAATTAGTAGATTATTTCTTTAATCCAAATGGGATGATAAATGATCTAAACTGGAAGAAAGGAGAAAAGTGAAGTAAAATGAAGGAGTTACAGTTTTCTAGCTCCTCAGTGCCACTTCAGGCTACTATTCTTCCCACCTACAGCAAAATCTCTTCCTTTTTAGTATTCATGCTTTGTGTCTCATGCTGTCAACTCCTCCCAGTCTAAATCATTGGCAATTCTCCAGGACACTACCCTACATGCATGGAGCATGTCCACCTCTTCAATTCCATGGAAACTTACTTTTAAACCACATTAGCATCCTTCTCCAGGGTTATACTCTGATCTCCCATTCCCAACAACTATTCCGTATCTGAAATCGAAAACCCCAGTATCCCACTCACCATGGTTATTCTTCCATTCCTCACTCCTTTGCTCATGCCTTCCAGTCCCTTGGCCTCTACTTTCTCCCAGGTCATCAGCCCTCTCTTGACCTTGCTTTCTTTCCTATACAGCCTAAACCACTGTAATAGCTCTCTCACTGGCATTCTCACCCATCAACCCCTAGTTATGCCACAATATCCACCCAACAAAAGTCCCTGGCCCAGAATGAGTTCAAACATCTGCCTTGTCCTGGAGTTGAGTGTTGATGGAGGAGAAAATCTCACAATGGTGTATATTGGTGCCACTAGACATAAGGGGTCTCCAGTGTCAACTGAGCCCTAAATACCATACTGGTCTTCATGGTTAGCCCACCATCTTCACATAATACTAATATCTTCCCTACCCCGCCCCACCCATCCTGCCCTGGCCAGTCCCTTCACCAACAGCAGATTAATTCCTTTGAAAAAACAAATACCATTAGACATGAACTCTTTTCACTTCCTGTCTCCTCAGTTATAAACTTTTCTTTAGTTGTTCCCCTGTTGCTACCCTCACACACATCTTAGAAGAAACTGTGTCATTTCTCCTGTCCAAGACTAATACATTCACTTGTACTGTGATCTCATCTTTTCCTGGCTTCTTCTAGACTTCCTTGATGAATTATCCCTTTTCTGTTATCTTTAATCTCTCCTTCATTACTAGATTCTTAGCCTTAGCTTATAAGCATCTAGCCTACATTAAAACAACAACAATTCACCTTCAACTAGGCACCTTTTTCTAGTTGCTTCATTATCTCTTTCCATCATTTTATAGCCAGCTTCTCCTACAGAATAGGCTATACTCTGTATCTACATCTTCACCTCCCATTCTTTTACTTCACCATAACTCCATAGAAATTATTCTTTATAATGTTACCAGGAACCTCATAACTGAAAACTCAAATAGATATTTTATGTCCATATTTTACTTGATCTTCCTGGAGCATGGTCAGTTCTTCCTCCTTGAAGATTGATGTGAATCAGGATAAGATCAGCTCTACTGGTCATTTCAAGAAAAGTCGGTCATCAGTTCTAATTTTGGACTTTTTTTTGGAGACAGCTTTTTACTCTATTAAACAGGCTAGAGTGCAGTGGCATGATCTTGGCTCACTGTAGCCTCAACTTCCTGAGCTCAAGCAATCCCCCCACCTCCTCCTCCTGAGTAGCTGATACTAAAGATGCATACCAACAGGCTCAGCTAATTTTGTTTATTTTTTGCAGCAATGAGGTCTACTATGTTGCCTAGGCTAGTCTCAAACTCTAGGACTCAAGTGGTCTTCCTGCCTTGGCCTCCCAAAGTGCTAGGATTATAGGCGTGAGATACCACTCCCAGCCAATTGTGGACTCTTGTTGAGACTGCCTTATCAGGCCATCTGTTGTGAGGTGAGCAATGTCATGGAAGCAGGGAGTGGTGGTCTTGCTAGAAGCATGAGGAAACTTGCAGGTCTACCGCAAATCCTGCTGAAGTTTCTATTATGGGTAGGAAAGAGTAGTCTTAATAAGAGCATAGGAATCCTGGGCCTCCCTCATTGACTTCTGGGTGTGAGGTGGTGGAATGATAGTTAGATAGAGTCTTTAAAGGACAACTGAGCACTCTGAGGAGTTCCTTCAAATCCTTTGAAAGGCTTTGGTATAAGAAGCTGGATGTGGACCGGACACCGTGGCTCACACCTGTAAGCCCAGCACTTTGGAAGGCCAAGACAGATAAATCACTTGATCTCAGGGGTTCAAGACCAGCCTGGGCAACAGAGTGAGACCCCATTCCTACAAAAAAATGCAATAATTAGCCGGGTGTAGTGGTGTGCACCTGTAGTCACAGCTACTCAGGAGGCTGAAGTAGGAGGGTCATGTGAGCTCGGGGGTAGAGGTTGCAGTGAGCTGAGATCATGCCATTGCATTCCAGCCTGAGTGAGAGAGCCAGACCCTGTCTCAAAAAAAAAAAAAAAAAAAAAAAAGATTGGATGTGTCAGCAGGTTGTCGTTTTCTTAATCAGTGTTTGGGTTCTTAAAGCCCACTGAAGGTCAGCTGGAGTCATAGGACAAGAAACAGAATGAAGGAAATAAGACTGGACAGGAGGAAGAGAGATACACAGTGAGATGGGTCCCAGAGGTTCGGAGGTAAGCAAGCATGTTAGCAAACTGCTTGTTATATGCCAGCTGTGGGCAGCAGTCCTATCACGCTTTCCATATGACTATCACACTTTCTCATCTCCCTGCAAGCCTCCATCATACCCTCGCATGGAGATCTTCCCACTTACTCCATGAGAAAGTAGAAGCAATCCTAGGAGAACTGCACCATCTCCTGCCTGGACTACTGTGGCAGCAGTCTCCTATATGGTGTTCATGCCTCCATCCTTGCCTCCCATAGTCCAATTCCCACAGCAGCCAAAGGCATGCTTTTAAAATGTAAGTCACATCATGTCCTGTGTCTGCTTGAAACCCTCCATTGGCTTCTCATTTCACTCAGAGTGAAATGGATAAAGCTTGGGTCTTTACCTCCAAAGCCACATGTAAGCTGTTCTCCTATTGCTTCTCTCTCTGTTCTTCCACTCCTTGTCCCCTACAACTTCTCCACCTTGTTCATTTTTTTCTACCACACTGACTTCTGCTATTTCTCAGATTGTACCAAACACACTCCTGCCTCAGGAACTTGGCACTTTTTGTTACCTCTGCTTGGAAACAAATATCTACATGGCTTCTTCCCTTGCTGCCTTTAGGCCTGTTCCAAATGGTCCTTGATCATTTAGACCTTTTCCCATTACCCTATAAAAAAGGCAACCCTCTTCTCCAGCTCTCCAGGGACTCCTTTACCCTAGATCATTTTTCTCCATAGTGCTTATTTTGTCTGACATATTATACATTTGTCATTAGCATATTATTGCTTGATTCCCCTCAATAAAATGTAAACGCCGTGAGAGTATAAGCTTTGTCTTATCTGTTTCATTCACTACTGTATCTCTTGTTCTTAGAATAGCATCTGGCATATAGTAGTTCCGTATTTTCTGAATGAATAATGGATTTTCAACAACCAAATCCATCAACAAACTGCTCCTGACCCTGCATTCTCTGCCGTCCTTCTTGCGTCCTTTACTTTTGCAGTGGATCTCTTACCCTTTCACCTACTCAAGAACTTATCACCTGAAATTATCTTCCCTTTCCTACCTCAGTAGTCTCTTCCTCCCTATTGGATCATTCAGTAAATCATCCATCCTGGAAAAACCTACTAGCATGGCCCCATTTCTCTATTCCACTTTATATTAAAACTCCTTGAAAGAGGCGTTTCCTTACTTCCAATGATCCTCTAAGCCATTCTAATCAGACTTCAGTTCTCCACTGGTCTAAACTCTGCTGCCCATTTTTCTGAATCAGTCTCTGTCAAGGTCACCAACAGCCTCCATGTTGGCAAATCCAAGGGTCAATTCACAGGATTCATCCTTATCAACTTTACAGCCGAATTTGATTATTTGGTCAATATTTTCCCTCGAAACTCTTTCTCTTCCTGATTCTGGGATATCCCCCTCATGTTTGTCCTCCCATCTTTCTGGATTGTTTTTTATTGGTGTCCATTGCCAGTTTCTCCTCATCTTCCTCTTTTAAATACTCTATCTTCAGGCCTCCTCTTTTCTTTGTCTACAATCACTTTCTAAGTCATTCCATTCTATCTCTGAGACCATGGAAGTTCTAAATAATGATGAATACCAACTTTGTATCTTCAGCCCCTGTCTGGATATCTACTTAGTCCCAAACCTATTTATCTACCTGCTTATTCAATGTCCCTACTTGGATATCTTCAAACTTAACCTGTCCAAAGCAGAACTCTTACTTTTGTCCTCCAAACTCTCTTTCTCCCTACTTTTTCCATTTCAGGCAAGATCCATAAACCAAGTTTCTTACTTAGAAATCCCTGATTTCTTTCCTTCTATTCTCCAACACCAGCAAATCCTGATAGTATAACTTCTCTTTAAATTATAATGTCACATAAGGCCAGGAGCGGTGGCTCACGCCTATAATCCTAGCACCTTGGGAGGCCAAGTTGGGCAGATCACCTGAGGTCAGGAGTTCAAGACCAGCCTGGCCAACGTGGCAAAACCCCATCTCTACTTAAAATACAAAAATTAGCCAGGCATGGTGGTGCATTCCTGTAATCACAGTTATTTGGGAGGCTAAGGCAGGAGAATTGCTTGAATCTGGGAGGCAGACGTTGCAGTAAGCCGAGATCGTGCCACTACACTCCATCCTGGAGGCAAAGTGAGACTCCGCCAAGAAAAAAAAAAAAGAAAAAGAAAAATTATAATGTTACATGAAAATACTCAAATATACATCTCACTTTCAACCTACTACCTCTTTTTTCCCTGGAATCCATTCATCATCACTTTTTGCCTAGACCACTATAATAGTCTCTACTTTGTCTCCCTGATTTTATTCTTACTTACGTATAGTTAGTATGTTCTCCGTAAAGCGGTATGAGTGATCTGTTTGAAAACATAAATTATGTGACTGGCCTGGCTAAACCCTTTCTATCATATTTAAAATAAAATCCTAAACCCTTGCCTAAGGAATCTACATAACGTGGCCCCTGCCTTTCTCTGTGACTTTCCCTGATACCTTTCTCCCCTTGCTCACTGTGTTGTGATTACATTGGTTGTCTTCCATCCTGCCAGGATGTCAAGTGTGTTTCTGCCTCAGGGCTCCTGCACTTCCAATTTTCTGCCTAGAGTGCTCTTTTTCTTGATCTTCCCACAGTTAGCTCCTATTTAGCCTTCAAGTCTCATTTTCAATATTATGTCTTTAAGAGGCTTCCTGTGACCACACTATGTAAATATGTCCACCCAGAAATTGTCTACTCTAGCCCTTTTCTTATTTCCTTGAGATTGCTTATCATATTCTTAATTATTTCATCTGTTTTATTTACTAGCTCATTGTCCTTCTCTCCCGCTCCCAGGCTTCTAGTCTCTGCTCCTTCATCTTCATGGATAGTGTCGTGTCCCAGTGCCTAACTCAGTGAGTTGGGGGTTCGTAAATATCTGTTGAATGAATTTAAAAATAGTCTCATTTAAGCAGATATTATTCTAAAGTCTAAATATTACTGCACTTCCAGAGTTCTGACTGCAGGCCCATCTTAAGTAAATAATAATTTGTAAAGTACTTTAAAGCTTTTAAGATACTTTCAAACCCATTATTCCATTAAAAAATCTGACCCAAGGTTTTCATGAAGGGAATACATGGCAGAAGTGGGGGTGGGAGCAACCCTAGCTGGGAAGAGCTGAGTCTCAGGCAGTCAGTCCTTTCAGTGGTCATGACATCACTGGCTGTTCCCAGGGACACAGTGGCCTTGCCTGGCTGACACTGTGGCCAGAGCCAGACTTGGAGGCAAGCTGTAGAAGTCTCTCAGCCATCAGCTGCCCCCGTGCTCCCCTGCTGACATGGTTCATCAGCCTGAGGGGTTGCTTTCTTGTGGCCTCTGGGTCAACATTGTCCTGGGTCAGCCTGGGTTATAGGAAGTCAAAGCCCTGGGGAGTGTGGAGAAGTCTGGGACAACAGGGAACCTTATGCATTGCAGGAGCAGCTAACAGAAGGACCCCCTGACACACTGAGCTACTGGGGTCCATAGGCTGCAGTGCAGAAGGATGGGGAATGATCTGCCCTGTTTGCTAGGGCCACCCCTCCACCTGAGCCCGAAAGAGCTTTCTTCATTTCCCAAGCCTAACCTGTCTCATGTGAAGCCTCTGCTCTTCCCTGATTCTATGCTGATTACAGAGGATGAGTAAGGGTTTAAGCCTGTGAGTGACCATAGAGGACTTTTATGGGGTAAGAGGGAAGGTCTATTGGCTGTGAGAAAAGCCCAGAAGCTATTCCTATTAAGGAACAAGCACAAGGGCTAGAGAAGTTAATAAATATCCAACAAATATATCTGACATATAGTATGCTTGGTACCGTGCTAGGCACTTTACATTAACTAATATAATTCTTTTTTTTTAAGTTTTTAAACATTTTTTATTTGATTATTTTAGAGATAGGGTCTTGCTACGTTCACCAGGCTGGTCTCAAACTCCTGGCCTCAACCAATCCTCCTGGCCTTGGCCTCCCAAAGTGCTGGTATTACAGATGTGAGCTACCATGCCCAGCCCTATATAATTATTATTTTTTTAACTTTTTAAAATTTCTATTTTTAATTGACAATTATATATATTGGTGGGGGATACTATGATGTTTTAATATAAGTTTAAAATGTAGAACTCACTTGGCCGGGCGCAGTGGCTCAAGCCTGTAATCCCAGCACTTTGGGAGGCCGAGACGGGCGGATCACGAGGTCAGGAGATCGAGACCATCCTGGCTAACACGGTGAAACCCCGTCTCTACTAAAAAATACAAAAAACTAGCCGGGCGCGGTGGCGGGCGCCTGTAGTCCCAACTACTCAGGAGGCTGAGGCAGGAGAATGGTGTGAACCCGGGAGGCGGAGCTTGCAGTGAGCTGAGATCCGGCCACTGCACTCCAGCCTGGGCGGCAGAGCGAGACTCCGTCTCAAAAAAAAAAAAAAAAAAAAATGTAGAACTCACAATTCTTACAGTAAGCTTAATTGGTAGATGTTTCAATACTCATTTTCCAAATGAGAAAACATTAAGGCCTGTATAAATTACCTGGAAAGGTCACACAGCCATAAAGGGGGATGCGGTCCTCTGATTTCAGTCTGAGCTGGGAGGCAGCCAGTCAGGACCCCTCCAGCCAGCCCCAAGGGCACAGTGATGTGTATGTATGTATGTGGAGGGAAAGGATGAATAGCATCTGGGTGTGCAGAAGGGTGGATGAGGGCAATGGGCTCTCTGGGACCTAGTCACAGACTAGGGGCCTTGACTAGGAAGCCCCCAGCCTTCCCATCCTTCTTGCCTGAAGAAAAGCCAACAGGCTTGCAGCCCAGCTACGGAGGGACTGTGTCTAAGAGCAAGGTCTATTAATGTCTCTCCCATAATAAAATGTTCATTTAAAATACAGTAGAAATGACTGGGCCCAGTGGCTCATGCCTGTAATCCCAGCACTTTGAGAGGTTGAGGTGGGAGGATCCCTTGAGTCCGGGAGTTCAAGACCAATGTGGGCAACATAGTGAGACCTCACTCCACAAAACATACAAAAATTAGTTGGGCTTGGTGGCACACTCCTGTAGTCCCAGCTACGTGGGAGGCTGAGGTTGGGAGGATCACTTGAGCCTGGGAGGTTGAGGCTGTAGTAAGCTGAGAGTACATCGTTGTATTCTAGCCTGGGCAACAGAGGGAGACCCTGTCTCCAAACAAACAAACAACAACAAAACAAAACAAAACAATAAATCAGTCAATAAAATAAAATACAGCAGAAACCAACACAAACTGCTTATTTTACCCTCTTCTTTTCTAATGCAGAACCCTTGGAGAAGTAACACAAGAGTGGATATATGGTTTTGGTCAGGGAAACATAGTTCTGGAAAAAAAAAAAAAACAATTCCCCCCATGTTCCTTCTGCTTCTCCTATTCCTTCCTTTGTAGATGAAACCCAGCATTTGGAGTCAGAGATGTGAGTGGTCTGAACTCAGCCTTTGGCTCTGTGTGTCTCCCCAGAAGTCCCTTTGTCAACCCAACCTTGTTTTTCCCAGCTGTAAAACAAGAGGTTTAGGTTGGATGCTCTCTATATGTAGTTTTCAGCGCTGATACTCTGTAGGTTTTATCAATTCCTTTTCTTTTGGAATTTGAGGATAATATATTAATTTACAGTGTTCAAGTAAAAGGGTAAGTTAAAACTCCCTGCTGTGCTTCTCTTGAGAAGAGATAATTAGCAGGAAGAAAAGGTTGGGGAGGGATGGGAAATAGATTTGAAACCTTTGGGTCCAGCCAAGATGCAAATTTTTTTAACAGAGACAATGACATGCAGGGTTTCCCTGGCAAACCAGAGAATGAGAATCTGGGTTTCCCCCTCAGGCAGAATTGCAGACAAGCAATTAGGATAGAATTTGGCACAAGGCCTCACAGTAAATTCATACACAAGTATTACTTATTTGAATCTTTTCATATAACTTGTAAATTCATACACAAATATCACTTACTTTAATCTTTTAAATACTTTTCCCCTGATTTAATAGCAACACTCTCCATATCTGGTGAGACGTATTACTTTATGTGGGAGTCACTCAGTCTGAGTTAAGGATCAGAAACACTGGTCTGGCTGCTGGTGGAGAATGGCTTGGGGATGGGGAAGGACAGAGGGATACCAGGTAATGAGTTTGTAAGTATGATCCAGATGAGAACTATCCAAATAGTGACGGATATAAGTAGTTAGAAAAAGGAGAGATCAGGTTTTAATAACTGATTCAATTGAGGGAACCTGTTGATACCAAATCAGACTCAAAAACAGGGTGATAGGGTACATGAGATAGCAGCAGAGAAGGCTGGCTTGGGAAGAGTGATGAATTCATTAAAGAGAAGAGAATTCTCTTAAAAGCCTGAGTATTTTGACTGCTTCCTGAAATGCTGTTATAAAACTTGACTTTTTCAACCATCTAGATTGTATTCATGTTCATAAACATTTGTCAATACTAATCAGCTGTTGGTAGGATGTAGGCACTGAGATGACAAAGATGATGGCTTTCAGACTTGTAGTCAGATATAAAATGTCTATAAAATTGTCAGCATGGACTTATTCTAAAAATTAGGGGTATTTCATGATTTTGCCCACGGAATAAGTTTCAGATATCTCAGCATAGCATGCAGAGTGCTTAATCAACTTCCTCTCTTGTCACTTCCTCATCACGCTAGTCACTAGTCACCAAACCTGCCATGGCTTCCCACAAGTTTTAGACTTTGCTCAGACTTCTCCTTAGCTCTCCTTTGCTAACTTGGGATACACCTGCTCATTATTCAAAACAAAATCCTCTGCTCCTGCAGAGCAGTTAGGTCATTCTCATCTGCCGAACGCATTCTGTGCAACCTCTTCTAGGGCAGTTATTATGCTGAACTAGAATTGATTATTCACTTTGTTTCCTTGCAAGCACTTTAGACTCTATTTATCCTAAGTGCCTGGGACACAATATATATCTCCCTCAGTAGTCAATTTACTGCTTACTCTCCAAACTCAGAAGCCAATTAGATTCAGATTATGCAGAGTTTGTCAGTTTCCAAACTTGCTATCCCAATTCATACTGTGCCAGCCTAGAAATCAAATAGATTAGCAGGTGATATTTCGCTGAGTGCTTCAGTGGATGGGTAGTAGGAAAATAGGTACTGTATAAAATTCAGTGAGCCATGGGGCAATTTGGCATTGCAGAAGGGCTGTGAACCCAGGGTTAGGGCTTAAACAGGGCCTGGCATACAGTAAGTGCTTTATATGTTGGTTTTAGTGAATCACACAGAATCCTTTATTAAATCCATATCATAGGTTTTTCTAGCTTTCCAGTACTAAATTCAGAGTATTCCATGGCACCCTGTCCTGAACCCTAACAGCTTTATTGATAATAGCAATAAATTATGAAAAAGAAACAGACTTGACACATGGCTTTTCACATGCATAGATATATGTTGCCCAAAAACATCAAGTTGAGAACTTCAATGGAGAGTGTGGAAGCTGCGAAGATGTGTGAGGTATGAGTGTGAGTCCAGTCCACCATGGGGTCCCTACAGTTGGAGTCCAACACAGGCAACATAGACAACTTCCTTACAATGCCTCCTTCTGGAAGAGGCCAAGTCTCCATAACCCCTTTCCTTAGTTTATTTTCCTCTATAGTACTTATTATATTCTGTCTACATATTATACATTTATCTGCTAACATATTTATTGTTTGGCCTCCCTCAAAAGAATGTCAGCTCTAAAAAATGAAAGAAAAATAAAGCAGGGGCTTTGTCTTATCTGTTTTTCTTTTCACAGATGCATGTCTTATCCTGGAATAGCATCTGGTACATATTATTACAATTTCTCCATTTTAATTATGAATATGATAAATGGTCAATAGTTATAACCAGCCTCAACAAAACCTATTTGGAGGCCTGAATAATTTTTATGACTGTAAAGGGTTTCTGAACCTGACAGTTTAAGAACTGTCCTAAAGCATCCAGGCTCATCAACACTCACATAAAGCATGAAAATGGGCCATCCTCTGGGGAATTTATTTTTTTGAGACAGGGTCTTTCTCTGTCACCCAGGCTGGAGTGCAGTTGCATGATCAAGGTTCACTGCAGCCTAGACCTCCCAGCTACATTGTAGCTGGGACTACAGGCACATGCCACTATGCCTGGATAATTTTTTTATGTTTTATAGAGATGGTGTCTGGCTTTGTTGCCTAGGCTGCTCTGGGGAATTTCTGATCAGTTTCCACTTTCCACCAATTATCTGACTGCAACAACATTGTAACCATTCCAAGGTTATAATTATGAACTTCTTGTTTTTATTTATTTCTCATTTAAAGACTGAGCTGATTTTTGCAGTGTGTGTGTGTGTGTGTGTGTGTGTGTGTGTGTTTCCTGTAATATTCCAAACTGAAAAGGGTGGAAATGCTCTCAATTTCTAGCTGTGGCAATGCCATTCGCCTGTGTATAGTTAGAAGACACAAAGTCATTTTGTTGTTTCCCCATGGATTCTTCCTGTGAAGTACATCTCATTTCATCCTATTCTTTTTATCCTTTCTCAACATGTGATAGTCTAGGGCCTGCTTCCTGAACCTGAACTTTGCAGCCGCCTTCTTGCTGGTTCTTTGGTGATACTTCTTCAAAACTGCTAATCATACCAATGCCTGACTCATTGCTTTCATGTAGATGTTTGCATATTTTAAAATCAGGCTTGATTGCTGCCCGTTTCCATGAGCATTGAGATGAAAAGCCTTATATGGGTATAACTAGAGGTCATAGTATATGGGTGAGCTTCAGAGCCATACTTGGAACACCAAAGTGTTAAAGTGACCAGGCTAAGTTCCTAGGGACCGTGTGTGCTTCTGCTTTCTCTCTTATACATCTGCCTCCATCATGAGGCCGGGCCAGGTTAGCGTCATACAGGAGCAGAGGCCACACAGAGGGCAGCTCAGTCACCCCAGCTGAGGCCATCCTCACCCAGCTGTTCCTAGGCAATGTGCCACTGACTGCAGGTGCACAAGTGAGCCTACCCAGCCACCCTATGGACCCCTGAGAAATGATAAACAATTGTTGTCTGAACCCACTAAGTTTGGGCATGGTTTGCTATGTAGCATTATCATGGCAGCTGATAACTGATACAGGGTGGGGTGGAGATTGTGAGTAGACACAGAGGCAGAGATGGATCTAGTGTGTCTGGGGTGGTGCATACTCCTGTATGTGGCAGGAATGTGGGGAGAGGAGATGGGCTCTGTGGAACTCTCTAAGCCACAGTTTCTTCATCTGAAAAGGAGCTATAATAGTATCGACCTAGCAGGGTTGTTGTGGTCATCAGACAAGACATCAGATTTAAGGGCTGAATGCTATCTCTGGCAAATAGTTTCCTCCACTTTCGAATAAACGATTCTTTCAGGTCAGAAAAGATTGATCCCCTTCTCTGTTCTATGCACAATGATAGACTTAGGGAACACAGCATAAATGACTCAGGCATGCATGAGGTATAGTTTACGTTTTCAGAATAGCAGGTGAGATGGACAGAGCACCAGACAGATAGGGATAGGCAGCAGCGGCACAAGATGCTGAGGGATGCTCAAAGTTGCCGTGTTCAATTGTTGGCTTCTTATCCACTTTTATGATAAAAGTAAGCACAACACATATAGTGGATACCATGGTCACAGTTTTTATTCAACTTGTAAATATTACTTTCATACTTAAACCAAAGAGAGCCAGGCTGGTAGGGGTCAGGTTGTAAAGGACTTTATATGTTATTTTGTGGGGGTTGCTTTACCCTGCAGGTTTTGGTTGCCATTGAAGGGGATAAAGCAGCGATGTGGTAACTCTGGCAAGATTACTCTGTGGCAATATAGGATAAGCCCTAGAACAGGGAGAAATGGGAGGCAGGAAGGTCAGCGAGGAGGCTTTCATAGGAATCAAGACTAGAGATGGTGAGAGAGCAGTGCAGGTGGAAAGAGTACACTTGAGAGAGATTCACAAGGAAAAATCTACTGGATATGGTGACCAGTCAGACGAGGGCCAAAGGGAAGATTTCTAGCCCAGGAAAGTGTGTGTGACTATTCTGTTAACTGAGCAAAAAGTGGGGAAAGCACGGGAATTTTATTGTTTAAAAGTCGATGAAGAAATGGCAGGGAACTAAAAAACAAGAGGGTAGGGAAAGAAAATTGGACCTTCTTGGCCAGAGTTTAAGAATCTAAAACCAGTCTGTTTGTAAGTAGGAACCATCATCCAATAGTGACCAGGAAAACTAACATGGTCTTCATACTGTGACCCATGATAAGATCAGAAACAGTTAGAACTTCTGAGCCCAGGCACCTACTCTCACAACAGAAGGCTGCTACCTCATGTGCCTCCCTAGCAGTCCTGGAGATGGCTTCACTGGGTTCAGCCTGTCTCTTCTGTGTCTCCTCAGCCTCCCCTACTGCCATTCTGCTCTGCACCTTGTGGCCAGAATGAACCTCCTCTGAGCCCCGATACTCCCATTCTTATCACTACTATGCAGACAGCACAATGGAAGAGGTGAGTGTGTGCAGGACCCAGCCTGTCTGGGTCGAATTGCAGCTCTGCCATCTATTAGTTGTGTGACCTTGGACAAATGACTTATCCTCTCAGTGTCTTTGTTTCCTCATCTATAAAATGGGAGATAATATACAGTACCTATCTTACAGGGTTATCATGAGTATTGCATGACATAGTCCAGTGAGATATGTAAAATGTTTAAGGATTATGTGGTACATAATACACATTCAGTAATATTAATTGCCGTTGTTCACATTATTCTGATTCCCTACAGCTTGCAAGTGTCAACTAGCTTAGCACAAAGGAGCTTAGCTCATGTCTGGTCCTTTCATCGCCTCTACAACTTCCTCCTTCACCTGAGTTCCATTGAACAACTTGCTCCACAAACACACTGAGCCCAATTATGCTTGTGCTGCACCATGCTGTTTCATTTTCTTGAAATGCCCTTTACTTGATTCTCCACTTAATTAGCTTTTTTCCATGATTAAAACTCAGCTTGAGGGCTACTTTCAAGATTCCGTAATCCCCCCATCTACATGGCAACCCTGACCATATCTACTTGATGCCTGTCCCCTGTGCTTTTGTGACATCCTTTGCATCCCTCCATCAGAGCCATTACCACTCTGAATTTGTCTAGACAGCTTCTCCCCTTGGCCGTAAGCTCTTTGAGGACAAGAATGTTATCCTATCCAACATTCCATCTCTAATGCCTGGCACAATGCCAACATATTTCTAGAATTCAGTTGGACATTTGTTGAATAAATAAAACAACTAAGTTATAGCGAGAATGAGTGGATGTTTAGGGTACCTGGAGCCACAAGCTAACCCTCTGTGAGAATCCGTAGTGATGGGATTGGAGGTATCCTCATAGACCACAGGCCTTTCAGATGGATAAACAAAAGAAGTGCTATGTACGTAGGTCTTTCTGAACCCAGCACAGTGATCCATGGGTGTGGCTTCTCCAAGGGAAAGCACAGGATAAGCTGTACTCTACACATACCTCCAATGTTGCTGTCCCCGTGAATGCAGAAATAGCTGGGTGTACGCAGGCACATGTACACGCACGTGCACACACACACACACCTGTACTTACACTTGCATTTATACTTTCAATCCCTTCTTTTGTGGTAAACACATCTGTTGCAAATTAGTTATACTTCTTTTCATATTTTGTTCTGCTCATGACAAACTAATGGACCTTGAGAGTTGGCTAACAGATACATTTTGTTTGGTTAATAGCGGGGATTTTTGTTTAGTTGTTTTGCTTTTAATGGTTTTGAATATGGGTCATGCACACTTATAAAACCTGGATAGATCCCGGAGGCTTTAAATATGTTGCAACAGACTTTCTTATTTGAAACATGATCTAGTAAAAGATATGACTTATTTAATTCAGCAGGGTGAAAATTACTTGAGGTAACTTTCATGCACCCTTGCAATAAAAAGAACTGGATGACAATAGGAAATAAAATAAAATCTGCCATAATGGCTTATTTTGACTGCCTTGAGAATTTTTCTTCACAGACTATTTACAAGTTAAAAAGAGGTTAATACTCGTATGCACACAAGAATGCAGCCTGTGGAATCTTCCAAAGAGTATCAGTTGGATAAATTCTTAATCTGGGTGTCTGAGGCAATGATTCTTTGTCATAAGTTATAAAGTACAATGCAAAATTTTACTTTAATAATAGTTATAGTTTCAAAGACTTGGAATAATTTTTAAAAATAAGTTAGACTTAGTGTTATAGTCAAATAGTGTTCACTTCTTTGCATCCTAAATTGTGTATGTGTGTAAATGAGAGAAGAAGAGAGAGAGGGAAGAGTGGGAAAGTGGGAGAGAGAGTTAAGATTCTAAGATTGTACCTACCCCCAAAATGTCTCCTCTGTGAGTTGAAGCCCTCATGTGAATGTCATTTGGGGATAATCTCTAAATAAAGGTTGAAGATTTGAGAACAGCTTTCTAGGGAATGGCTTAATTATAGAGCCATTTTATCTTATTATTCTCAGTACTTGGCCCTTAGTAGTTGCCTGAATAATATTCCTAAAATAAGTGAGAACTGTTGAAATTAGTACTAGAATTTCCTGGAAGTCTCCTGAGATATAAGGTTAAATTTTCCAAGAAAGTTGCATCATCTATTCTGTAGGAGTTTACAAACTCTCTCTTAAGACAACGCATACATATGAATGAAACCCTCTGAACTGACCTCTGGCAATGCCTTCCTAGCCCATAATCCCATGGTTTTTGCCCACAGAAGGGTGCTAACTTGAGTCTTCAGGATTTTAGTGAAAGGTCTGTAACTGGCACAGTCTCTATAGGCCAAGGTTGGAAGACAGGAAGATCAGAGTCGTCCAGGAAGAAGGCAATTACAGGTAATTAGTAGCACCAGCTGAGCCTATCAGACTAAAGCATTGTGATAGGCAGAATTCTTAAACAGTCCCCAGGATTTTTACCCCCTGGTGTATATTCCCAGTGTAATTCCCTTCCCTTGAGTATGGGCAGGACTTGTGCGTGTATGACAGGACAGCACTCTGTGATTGCATTACATTGTAAGACAAAGGTGAAGGAATTTTGCATATAAAAATAAGGTTCCAAATCAGTTGATTTTGAAGTTATCAATAGGAAATTATGGGTGGGCTGGCTGAATCACATAAAAGCCCTTAAAAAAGGGACTAGGCGCTTCCTAAAGAGAAGCACTCTCCATCTACTTGAAGGAGCAATAGATGTGTTGTGCAGTGCCTATGGCAAGGAGAGGCTGTAGGAGCTGAGGGTTCCAGCCCTACAAGTACCAGCAGAGGACCCAGCTAAGCCATGCATGGACTCCTGACCCACATAAACTCTGAGGTAGTAAACGTGTATTGTTTTAAGATGCTAAACCTATGGTAATTCGTTGTACAGCATGAGAACCGATATAGGCATAGTTACTAAAAGAAATGGTAAAAAAGCAGGAGTGTGCATAATATATACAATACAAAACAGTACCTAACAGGGGAATAAATTGACCTTCCAAAGTCTACTCATAGATAATAAGCTGGAAGGACACTAATCACACAGTTGTGCTTGTTTCTAGGTTTCTCTTTCCCTAAACTAAGCTCTGCAGGGGCCTCTGCCATCATTATTTCTTCTGTAAACAATTTCTGTGGCCTTCTCCATGGGAGGGCATGACCTAGACTCTGTGAATGCAGAAAAGAAGATGTCAGTATGTTTGTGGAATGACTGAGGAGTCAAACACATACAGACTTGTGTGGTCGGGTATGTGAGATGCTCCCTGAGAGGAATGAATGAAGTGCTCCAGGAATACTGTAGGCCAATCTGCCTGGCAGCCCCCTCACCTCTATCCTCACCCTCATAGGTCTTCACAAACAATTCACAGCATTTTTGAGTCACAAAGGATTGCTAGGAAAAATATATATAAATATATATTAATCATATACATTTTAATATATACATATATACACACATACATAAATATATGTATATGTATATTTAAACTGCATTTGGGTAAGTTATGGGAGAAGGAGCTGGAGATCAACTTGCATCACTTTGTAAAGGGCCTTTCTTATGTAAAAGAAAGCTAGGAGATTTGAATGGATTTTTTTGTTGTTGATAATTGATGGTAAATGACAAAAATATGTTCCTCACAGAGGAGAATTATGATCTATTTTGTGTTGTGGAAAGTCTACATGACAGCAGGCAGACTGTGGGAGGCAAGAGAAATGGTAAGGAAGCTAGAGCAGGATGCAGACGTGTCCTACTTGGTCCTCCATCTCTCCTGTGCAGCACAGGGCCCATACAGTAGTGGGAGGCAAGAAGTATTGGCTGATTTACAAACCAACACAGCATCAAATGTGAGCTCCAGAGGCAACAGACAGGGATGCAGCAATCTCTGATAGGTTCAGAAATGTTTTCATATACCACAGAGCTAGGAGAGGGGATATTTCAGAAGTACAGTATCTGAGGGGCAGAGGATGGGGGTTGAAAAAGCAAGTCCAGTCTCAGGACCTCCACTGAGCTCTAGCTGGAATGGGAAGGGGTAATCTCAACACCTGGTAGGCTGAGAGTGTCCAGGGACCAGGGACAGCTCAGGAATACAATTCAGCACAACTATTCAGACTTAGGGTCCTGCCTGACCCTCCAGTGTGAAAGTTCAGACACATTCTAGATCAGGCCACATTAGTACCCAGTCCTCTCCATGAGCATTCTAGGAAGCCCCTGTTCATCTCGATTGGCCCATTTCCTTCCCTCACTCTGTGCTTACCCCCAGCTTCTCCCTCTTTGAGGATGATTCATCTCAGGACAATGTCAGGGCCAAAAAGGATTGCTCACTTGACCTATTGCTTCATATTATAGGCAAGGCACCCTCCTCTCTTTCTTCTGACTCAGAGATAAGATGTTTTTTGGGTTTTTTTGTTTCTGTTTTCTTTTTGCCCCCAAAGCTTGACTAAGCCCTCTGCCTGTGTTGACAATCCCTACATCCATTCATTTATTTGTTTTAATTGTTTAATTACTCACTGAAAACTATTTATTGAATAGACCTCATTCTAGGCACTGGAGACACAACATTGAACATGAAACTAGGGTTCCAAGTTCTCATAGAGCTGACATTACAGGTAGGGAGGTAGGAAATAAGCTGTGAGCCAATAAATGAACTAAACAGTTTCAAAATTATAAATGGTCTAAAAAAATCGTACAGTAATAAGTGCTCCCAAACTCCTTTTGAGTTTTCCATTTCAATATATTTCATACCAACCATTCGATGACCTAAGCCCAAAACCTGGGAAACATCCTAGACTCATCTCTCTCACTCATCCTTTACTTTTAATTAGCAGTCAGAAAGCCATGTGGATTCTAACTCTCAATGGCTCTCAAATCCACCTGTTCTCTGTCCCGTGACACTTAATGCCAACACTCTCACTTGTTGCCCAAATTATTGCAGCATTCCCTGACTGGTCTCCTCTCTCTAGTTTTACCCTCTTCCTTCTTATCATGCCCTTGTTTAATATTGCTCAATAGTTCTCTGTAGTTTCTCCAGTGAGCTTCAACTTCCTTCATCTAGCATGCAAGGTCTCTCATTAACTGAGTCCTGCTGAGCTCTTCAACCTAGTTTTCCTACTGTCACCTCTCTAAAAAGCTTTCACTCAGCCATATTTGCGGGTCTACATGTCAAGGTGCTACAGTACCCTCATGCCTTTGGTATATTGTGCCCTGACTTGAAGTACCCTCTGCTCATTCTTTTCTAACTTCTTTGTTCAAAAATCAGACCAAGGGTCACCTCATTTAGGAAGACTCTTTTCCTTATAGTGATCATGAAGTTCTTAGAAGGATTACATTGAGAAGGTACGTGAAACTTTTAGTACAATGATGGCACTCAGCTTATATGTCATTTCCCTGATGGAGGTTCTTCAATTGGAACAGATGTAATTAGCATGTAAATAAAGTCTTCCTATTTGTAATGAAAACATCTCAGAGTACAAACCCTGAGGTGGGAGATTTGTCTCCCTCATTGTTTTAATGAAATAGACTCATGCACAGAAAATTTTTCTTTGTCACTTGTGTGTTTATTGCCTGATACTGTTTATTATAATTTGAGCTGCTACACATTATTCTTAATGGCCTGGAAGTGATTCTGATGGATCACAAGATTAGACCACATCCCATGCCTATCACCATCTCAGACAGCACACACAGTAGTAATTCACTGCAGTTCCCAGCCCTGAGGGTTGGCTGTTGCCATTTCCAATTTAAGACTGTTTCTTGGTATGTTTGCAGATGCTATCTACACCCTGGGTACTGGATGTAGAATCCACCAAACTGCCACTTTCCCTGAAAAAATCTGGGACCACACATCTCCACCAAACCAAGGTTTATCAGGAGGTGGTCTCCTTGGGCTGACCTTTGGCACTATAGTCTTGACCTTCTATGGAGTCTTTAGGCACTCTGTGTGAAAGAAAGAGTGGCTTTCTGAGAATGGATTTCCCTTTGGACACCTGTTCTCTTTATAGCTTTCTCTCTCAGCAATGCACACAAAAGCACACCTCCAGCTCTTTCATTACTCTACGATGCTCCCTGACTGCTCTGAGTCTGTGTGTTTCTGAGCATGATAGCCCCTAGAAGGGCTAGGAAAAGATGCAGCTTTCTTACTTGCATTCAGCAGAGTCCGGATCTTTTTCTCTTCTTCAGCTTCTTGGAGCAACGTTTCTGCCAGTGTCTTGTCCTCTGATTCTATGCACTCGTCAGCTTCTCGAAGGTATTGTATGTAGTCAATCTCCCGTTGGGCACGTTCAACTCTCAGTGCCAAGTTACCCACTGCACTCTTGTACTCACTTGTGTAGGTCTGACATCTTCCCAGCATGACAGATATATTTTTTGAGAACTCTTGGAATTCTTGAATGTATGCCCTTGTTGCTTGGGTACATTTTTCCAGCCCTTGCTTCAGTCAGAAAATAAATTTGCAAATTATTGCTTGTTATTTAAATTACCCAAATAATATAATAGCTATCATTTATAGAAAAGGATTAGAAAATTATACATAATCGAATAGGGGAAAAATTGAAATCACCCCTAATTCCTAAATTCAAAGGTACTATTGATACTTTAGTATATCAGTTTTTAAAAGTTTTCCCGAGCATTTAGTCATACATATGTAAATATATTTTTAAAATGTGATTTTACTATATGTTTGTATCTTTTTCACCTGTAGATATATTGTGAACATACTTAGATACCAATTAATGTATACCTATACCATAACTTTAATGAGCGCATTCCATTGAGTTGATATCCCGTTATTTATTCTTAGACTCTTTTTGATGTATTTTTACATAGTTTTTTTTTTTTTTTTTTTTTTTTTTTTGAGACGGAGTCTCGCTCTGTCACCCAGGCTGGAGTGCAGTGGCCGGATCTCAGCTCACTGCAAGCTCCGCCCCCCGGGTTTACGCCATTCTCCTACCTCAGCCTCCCGAGTAGCTGGGACTACAGGCGCCCGCCGCCTCGCCCGGCTAGTTTTTTGTATTTTTTAGTAGAGACGGGGTTTCACCGTGTTCGCCAGGATGGTCTCGATCTCCTGACCTCGTGATCCGCCCGTCTCGGCCTCCCAAAGTGCTGGGATTACAGGCTTGAGCCACCGCGCCCGGCCTTATTTACATAGTTTTTAATTTTTTGTCATTCAATCAATGCTGAGAAAAAAACTGTATTTACATCTTCATCAGATTATTTGAAGACAGATTTCTAGAATATCCATCCCTAGCACTTGGCACAGGGCCAAGCACATAATAATACTCAATAAATATTTGCTGAACAAAAGAACAAATGAATGGGAATGGGATTGCTTCGTCAAAGAGAATGTCGACTTAAAGCTCATTTGCCATAGTTTATCAAAATGCTGTCCACAAATGTAAAAATGTATGCTCCAAACAGCAATATGTAAGGCTGTTTGTTTTGAAGGGAGAAAGACAGAAAGACCCAAAATACTTCCCTAAATCCCTACCCTCTTTTTTCCTACCCTTCTGACTCTGGCTTCTCAGGCTGGGAATGCTATCACTGTGTTGTTAAGTGTCTGAGCTGGCCAACAGTGACTGCCACATGCGACTTAGCTTCACCTCAGGTCAGGACTGGGGTGGG
The DNA here is from genome assembly GCF_003255815.1 of Theropithecus gelada. Taxonomy (NCBI): domain Eukaryota; kingdom Metazoa; phylum Chordata; class Mammalia; order Primates; family Cercopithecidae; genus Theropithecus; species Theropithecus gelada. The sequence continues at coordinate 58,100,413 of NC_037682.1, forward strand.
AAGATCTTGTCTTTTTCAAATCCACATTCATAACGATGAAAGGATTAGTCTGTACTTTATACCCTTGACAAGTTCTTAAGGTATTGAAAGACAATTTGCAGGGATTTGGCTGGCTTTACTCCCAAGGCAAGTCGGTGCTAAATGCAGAGGGATCCTGGGTGAGCATCATTCTGGCACTTCTAAGGAGGTGAGGCTCAGGAGGGAGCAAGTGAAGAAGCACAAGAGGCTGCTCGTCTGGGAACACTTCAGCCACTGCCTCCAGGCCTCAGCCTGTTGGCTGGACGCCCTTAGGAAATGTGTTCGGCCTGCTGTGTGGAATTACTTTACCCTGACTGTAACTAGAAGAACACGTAATTTGGACATGAAGATTTTTCAGGAAAATGTAGAAAATAATTATTAGCAATAAGAATGTCTTTGAAAGAAGATAAATAATTTATCAGTTTAGCTTGTACAAAAGCAAGTCATTAAGTATGAATAGTCAGTGCCAAGGTGTGGCAAAGGCTAGGGTGGAGGGTTACATTTGTCCCTGGGAGCCTGTCCAGGCCGCCAAAATGTTGGATTTTGCACATTTTAATGAGGTGGCAGCCCGAATGCTTTCTTTCTGTTTAACTTGGCCAAAATCTGCTCATTTCTAAATCTAAATCCAGTTCAGCAAAAGAAACTAAGACTTCTCAATACATCAATATCATGACTTTTTACAGTGACCTAATGGTTTATCATAAAAGACAAAAAGAAAAGCTGAAATTCATTATCAGCCTGAAACACTAAACATGAAGAAAAAGTGACCAACATTTTTAAGTTTCATATTTTAAAAAATGAACTATGGTGAATAATAACATTTTAGATATATACCATTATGCCAGGCAGTATTTTAGCTATGGATTAAATCTTCGGAATAGCCTTACAACATAAATTCTACTATTATCCCCATTTTACAGACGAGACAAACTGCCAAATCAGAGCACACAGTGCAACTATGCTCAAGGTCTGGGAGTGGCACACTGGACACTGGAGTTGGGCTCTAAACAGCTAGATTATGAGCATTTTGAAGTATAACTTTGGCAATGTGTCATTTGCTATCCGGGAAAAATACAACCCAGTAGATAGAGAAATATGGGTAAAATAAGGTATTTCCGGGAGGCCTGTTCCTTGTCCAAGGTGTACAGATGCCACCTACCTCCAAGACTCGAAAGCGCTGGTAGATGTAATGCACCATTGCTGGGTCCTGGGCACACTGCGGCGGGGGCAGAAAAGCTGCAAGGAACAGAACGAGCAATGCAGAAGCTCCTCGAAGGGCCACCATCATCCTGCAAAACACCAACCAGGGTAATCTCTTACGCTGTGGCTCTCCTCAAAGAAGTCTCGAGGGTTCCAGTGGTGGTCTCCTGCTTTCTATCCACTGCTGTGGCAAATCCTCTAAAAACAGCGTTTTGCACAGCAGAGAGCAAAGTCCGCTTGTTATTCCACCCGATGCATGAGCTCAGTTTGCCAGCTAGTGATCAAGTCCAACTGTTGGTATGTTGGTCCCTGAGGCCTTGCAGACTGGCTTGTGGCAGAGAGCTCCCTGGGTCCAGCATCTGTTGCCCTCACCCTTGACACATGTGGACCCTCCCCAGGCTAGTGGTTGCACGCTGCTTCCAGGCTTAATTGTGTGTGCGTTGGGGTGGGGGGTGAAGATGGCTTCCCCCCTATTCCCTCGCCCTAGCTATTTCCTTTTTACTTTTGCTTTCCTCCTCCCTAGTGAATTCTGCAGTCCAATCACAGGCCTTCCCCAACACAAACCACCCGCAACTTTTCAAAGTTGGAATCTCAGTTTTGCTTCTGGCAGAAATTCCCAGGATCCTTTTCCCAGAAGTCCTACTGGGAGACCCCACCCCTCATCCAGACTCCCTTCACATTCCTGCAGCTCTTAAAGGCACAGCCAGGAAAAATAAACATGGATCTACCACTATCTCTGAACAGCCAGTGCACAGGGCTGTATCACCCCTTGGGCAGAAAGGTACAATGGGCTACAGGCCTGGCCACCCAGGCTGACAGCTGAAACATCTCAGGATGGAGCTGAGAAGAATTTGATTAAGAGGAATAACAACAATCGTTGATGCAGTGATGCTTCCAAAGTCAAGCCATCAACAAAATTAATTCCTTACAAAATTCCTTTGTAAGGAAATCGTTGAGTTTTCTCAATCATTAGAGGCAGAATTCCCTTCATGTAGCTGCAGGCCAGAAATATGTAGGACTAAACTCCTGCAGGCCCTGGTCCAATTGAAGATAAATTATAAGCCCTAGGACAAGGTAGTAAAATCTTTGATTTTGTCTGCAGTCCAGCCTTCTTCTTATCTCAACCTATCTTTCCATGGGAAAGGCCAGGACACCTTTCTCAATCACCTGCCAAAATGAGAAAGGTTGGGGCATCTATGGGATGTGAAAAGAACGCTCTCCAGGAGTCAGAAGACCTGTGTTTCCATTTGGTTCTCACAAGAGACACTAATAGATACCTTTATCAAAACATCTCATGTACCCCATAAACACCTACTATGTATCCACAAAACTTTTTTAAAAAGAGACACTAATAGACTAAGAATTTTCCACTGGTGGTCCTTAAACTTCCTCATCCCCAGTAATATTTCTCCCCACGCTTCTTCCATATGGCCACAGCTCCTAACTATTCCTCCTCACTCTCTTGGTAAAATCCCAAACAGTAGTTCCTCATCCTTAGAAACAATTCCTCATATTTCTGAGAACCATCTTTGCACTATTCCCTAAACCAGTTGAACTTCAGCTGACCCTGCCTCCTAAATCCTTATTAAAAAATCTGCCTGGCTCACGCTCCTTCTCCAAGTGAGAATATTCTCTTTGAAATTACTCATGCCCAGCAGTTTTGAATAAAGTCTTAGAGTAAAGGTGCTCTAGTTGATTTACTTCCACAAATGCCTCAAGTCCTAACTTTGAGACTGTGAACTAAGATGGATAAGGTCCAGTGGAGGAAAATTCTGATTATATCATAATTAACTTTTGGATGGTGGTGGTGTGGATAATTCTTTTCTGGGTTTTCTAGAGCATGCTTATATTACTTTTTCAATGAAATACACATGCCATACTTACGATGTCTAAAGAATTACAGGAGAGTCTGTGAGGGGGAAATGCAGTGGGAAGCCTTGGTTGCAGCAGAAGTCCTTGGGGTGCTTTCAGGGCTGCTGTTGCTCCTCTCTCTGTGGAGTGGGCTCCAAAGAGCTTGCTCAGGCCTGGCAGGCACCATCTCTGCCCACCAGTGATTCAGGCCCAGTACCACCTTCTCTGCGGTCACCACCTTCTTCAGAGGGACACTCGTGGCCTCTCAGTTCTGACTGCCCACACCTGGTCTTAATTGGAGAGCTTCATTTACTCTTTGTAATCCCAAACAGGGACCGCAAATCTCACAGCTGGAACCCATAACCCATTAGGATTGATGACCCATGGTTCAGAACCAGAGTGGAAACTCTCATATTCTTGTGACCAGAGGTTTCATAAAGAAAAACCAAACTCACATTGGAGACAGACCCAACTTTGACTTGCGGTGGCCTACTGAAGCCATCTTTATTAGAACAGTCCCTCCTCAATGGGTGCCGGGTGTGTAAGGGTGAGAAAGATGGCCTGCTGCACCTAAACCGGCGGTTGGATGAAATCCACTATCTTCATTACACTTAACCTCCGGCCTTGACTATTGCTGTCACTAACTGGGACAGTGGACAAGCACAGTGACTTCTCTTTTCTCCTCTGCAAGTGTCTGATCCGTCTGCTTTTCTACCCCAGTATCCTGAGAGGGGAAATAAGCTCCTTAATATCCATCACTGTTTCCTCTCTGTGGCTGGATCCAGGTGATTGGTCCTTAATCTATAAGCCAGGCCTGAGCTGACTGTTTTCTCTACATGAGAAAGAGCTGGGTATATCAATGCTCTCAGCCCAGTTAGCCCCTTGAAGCTGATTACATCCAGATCTCCAGTTCCTTTTGGAAATTGTTGCCTTCTTCATCCCTCTTGGCTCCATTTGCTGCTGTGCCTCCACATTAACTGACCTTCTGATATCTAGAGCCTTCTCTGCTTCCAGTACCCCCTCACTTTGCTGAGAGATGCTAGTCAACTCCAGCAAAGTCTGGAGGAGACTTTGCCTTTTTGAGGTTGCAAAACCCAACTCAAAAGAATTCCTTCTGGGATATTAGAATTCATCGTTTAGATATGAACAGGATGCCTCGTTTTTTTCTGTTTTTTTTTTTTTTCTCTTTGCCTCTACTTTTCCCTTTATATTTTATTTGTCATGCCTCCCCTGCTCCTCCCTTCCTGATAGCTGTTTGCTTTAAGTCATCTTCAAATCTTCCAACCTTTTACCAAGTTAATTGCATTGTTTCCTGCATGAGTGATTGGAACAGCCTCTAATTCCCTATCTTCATCTCCTTAGATAAAGTGTTGGCTGATTTTATGCCAAAATGAAAGCTTTTTACAATATAACCTCGACCAACCTTTCTTCCTTCAACTATTGGCATCTACCACATTCATCCCCTACAACAGCCACATCTAATTGTCCCCAAACTATCCATGAAATTTAACATGTGGTATCTTTCCTTATGCAGTTTCCTCAGCCTAAAAGGTCTCTCCCTTTTGTAACTAGTGAATTCTTCAAGTCCTCCTGCCACCTTTTTGACCCCATTCCAGGCAGAATAATACCTGTAACATGTTGAAGCCTGAATCTTGGAAATTTGAGGGGAAGGCTAATCTGGCCATTGGTGCTTGATGAGAGCTGTGGGCTTGCTGCCTCTGGGAGAGACAGCAGTGTGGAAGGGGAAAGAGAAGAAACGTTGAACTGTTAGGGGCTGAAGTATGTTGCCTCCAAATTCATATGGTAGAACCCTAACCCCCATGACTTCAAAATGTAATTATATTTGGAGTTAGGGTCTTCTAAAAGGTGTTTTAGTTAAAATGATACAATTAGGGTGGACTTTCCAATCTGACTGGTGCCCTTATACAAAGAGGAAATTTGGACCAGGGATGTAGGTGCACAGAGAAAAGCCCATATGAGGACACAGCAAGAATGTGGCCATCTGCTAGCCAAGGAGAGAGGCCACATAAGAAACGAAACCTGCCCACACCTTGATCTGGGACTTCTGACTTTCAGAACCATGAGAAAGTAAATTTCTGTTGTTTAAGCTTCTAGTCTATGGTATTTTGTTATGGCGGCCCAAGCATACTGGTACATATTATATCCTAGTGTGTTCCGGGTACTGGACTATGCACTGGGGATACAACAATGGACACAATAGACATATTTCTTGCACCCTTAGAAGATGTAGTCTAGGCTGGGCATGGTGGCTCATGCCTGTAATCCCAGCACTTTGGGAGGCCGAGGCGGGTGGATCATGAGGTCAAGAGATCGAGACCATTCTGGCCAACATGGTGAAACCCCGCCTCTACTAAAAATACAAAAATTAGCTGGGCGTGGTGGCACGCACCTATAGTCCCAGCTACTCGGGAGGCTGAGGCAGGAGAAAGGCTTGAACCTGGGAGGTGGAGATTGCCCTGAGCCAAGATTGTGCCACTGCATTCCAGCCTGGCAATAGAGCGAGACTCTGTCTCAAAAAAAAAAAAAAAAAAAAAAAAAGTAGTCTAGTAGGGGAGGTAGCACATGGATACATAAATAGAATGCATTATAATTTGTCTAAGCATTGATGAGGTAGTACTAAATGTCATGACAACATAAAGACAGAGCACCTGAGCTTTGTGAATCAGGAGGACTTCCTAAAGGAGGTGACATCTTAGCTGAGACTTGAAGGTAAATAGGAAAAAGGTAGGAAATGCTCTAGGGAAAAGAAATAACTTGTGCAAAAACCCATACAGCAGAGAGAGCTCAGTGGACTTGAGGAACTGATAAAAGTTCCATATGAACTTTCTATGTCTGAATAATGTTTCTGGGAGAGTATTGTAGGTCAGACTCTCCAGGAAACAGAGTCTGAGGCCAATTTACATGCATGATGTTTCTTCAGTTGTGCTGTCTGGAATACCTGTGGAGAGTGAAGGATGCATGACTGGGCAAAGAGAGAAGTTAAACTGCCATGCAGTTACAACACAGGCCTCAACTGATCCCATGAGGGGCTCTGGAGATAGGAGGGCCCATCAGCTATGTCCCAAACTGAGGCAAGGAGACCAGACCTTGGCACTCCCGCATCAAGCAGTCATCGGATGAAAGCTGTGCCCAAGGAGGAAGAGTAGATAATCTTGAGTGAGGTGCTTTTCTTTGGATGAGGGGAATGCCTGGAAAGGGACTCAGCTGTGAGTTGTTAATAGCAACACTTGCACAGCTGGGAAATGAATGTCCTCCTAAAGAGTAAATTTCAGCGATGCACCACAGTGTCTGCTTCAGTAGGTTAAGCAAAAGCCAGACCTTGTCAAGTTTGTAGGACATGCCAAGTATTTTAGGTGTTATGGTAAGAACAATGAGACAGCAATTAGAGTTTCAAGAGAATAACACATAAATAGATGTGTGTTTACAGAGGTCTCTCTTGAGGCCAGGTGAAGGACAAATTGGAGGGCAAGACTAAATTCAAGGTGGGAGACGGATTAGGAGGCTGTGAGAATGATCTGAAAAGAGAATGATAAGAGCCAGAACTAGAGTTGTGTCAGTGGAGAGAGATCTAACTGGTTGCCTTTGAGAAATATTTAGAATGTAGAATTGCTAGAGCTTGGTTAGTGATTGAGAGGAAAGAGAGGGAGTCAGGTTGATGGCCAGATCCTGCGTTGTCTACAACAGGCTCCCTTCTAACCCCTTCAAGTCTAGCGTCCGCGTTGTAGCCAGAGTGAGGGAGCCAGTATGCAAACCTCATTGTGTAAGTTCCCTGCTTAGAAGCCTTGATTGCCAATTCCTTCCCAAGAACATGTAGACTTCTCAGGCTCAGGGAAGTCTGCAGTTACATCTAAGCTAAGATCTACAACGTGAGTAACCAGTAGGCCAAGGAGGAGGGAGTATGTGTTACATTCCTTATGGAGGGAGACACACACAGACAGCCCTTTAAAGGTTGCTCTGAGGCAGAGGCAGGAGGATTGATTGAGCCCAGGAGTTTGATATCATCCTGAGCAACAAAGTGAGACCCCATCACTACGAAAAATCAAAAAATTAGCCAGGCATGGTGGCATGAGCCTGTGGTCCCAGCTACTTTGGGAAGCTGAGGTAGGAGGATTGCTTGAGCTGGGAAGGTAGAGGCTACAGTGGGCTGTGTTCGTACCACTGCACTCCAGCCTGGGAGACAGAGTGAGACCCTGTCTCAAAAAAAAAAAAAAAAAAATCATCTCTGAGCCACGAGGCTCCCTGTAAGCATTGAACATTGAGCATTGCCTCTTCCAGATCCAATCTCTGCTGTCTGCTTCTTCTTCTTTCTTTTTTTTTTTTTTTTTTTTTTTTTTTTTTGTCATGTATCTCCTACTTAGTTTTGGAGCCCTATTTGATCACCCTTGCCTAGACTAACACCTGAACCAACGGTACCTTTCTTCTTAGCCTGGGCTTTTGTCTGCCTCCAGAACTGGCCCTTTATATAATTCTTCCCGCCCTGACTTTGCAACCAGGTTGTATCACCTGATGTCCTCTTTGAAAGACACCTGCAAGTTTGCATGGATGCACGTAAGTACCTCGGCTCTATTATTGGGGCCCACTTAATAGATTTTAGTACAAATCATATATTTTTGAGGGGCTCAATTGTCTCTAACCCTTAGCAAACTGGAGACATGTGAAGTGATTTCTCTAGTTCAGCCTATCCCACATACCTGTGAAGACAACGCTCTTGGTAATGTTATATTTACAAACCATGCAATACTGTAGATGTGTCATCTCATTTCTCTATGAGACATTCCTTGTAAATAAATTTTCAGAAAACATGGGATTCCTTTTACCTTGGGAAAATGCCAAAACATTTTTTACACTTGATCTTAGCCAAAAGGTTGAAAAGCGATGCCAAAACATTTTTTAACTTTAAATATTTTAATGGAAATCTTCCCAAATGTGTTTCAAACTTACTTACTTTTCCAAAGTCATTTGTTAATGTCATAAGATGACCATATAGATATCAGCTATTGTATCATGTATAGGGACCTTTCAGAGATTATTAAGTATATAGAAATGTCTGCCTTGGTACTTTCTGGCTAAGGAAAAATAGGGATTTTGAGTTCCTGTGTCTGTTGTTATATTTTCTGTCTCCTTTTCCCTGTCTCTGTCCAATCTTTGTAAATAAAAGAAGCTAATTCTCATGCTGAGATTCTGAGCAGGTGAAATAGCCCTGTTTGGCATTAGGTTTAGACTTATGCTTCAGAAATCATTTGAGGTTGCCCCCTATTTTGCTCACTCAGCTGCTCTCTGTCTCTCTCCTGGGATCATAACCTTGATCCCAGTTTCCATGACTTGCCCTGGCTCTCCCGTGTAGCAAGATCTAGAACTGGATTTGAGTTTGTTGTTCTGCTTCACTTCAGCCCCTTCCAGATCATGGCCCCTGGACTCTCTCCTCCAAGTTCATGGGTCTCAGCAGTGAGTATGGGATACACCATCCCATGACTCCAGTAGAGATCTGTGGGACCCACTGGAATAGGCAGGGGTGGATGTTTGATTATACCCTCTCTTGGAAGTCTCTATTCTTTTCATCTCTGGCTTCCGCCTACCACTTTCTGTAGCTTGCTGTAGGCTCTGTCGTGCATTTACATCCAAGGGAAGAACAGAAGTTTGACAGAGAAGGTTGGAAAGGACTTTTCAGGGTTTGAGGATTATCTTGTTTCTTCTTAGTCTGTAAAGAGTGGTTTTTTTTTCCCGAATATAAAAATTGTATTATAATCCACATGAAATTCAAGAGGCCCTTCCACAAGTTAAGGAGGAAATCATCTCCTTTCCACCTTCCCCCATACCACAGAGACAGTAAAAGATAACCTAAACCCTCCAGACTCCGTGGTGACTGTCCAGGGAGACCTTGGCAAGGACCATCATACCTCCCAAGTGCAGACCACTTGGGGTAAGGGAGTGGGCACTGAATGAAGAAGGGCTGGCCTCAAATACCAAATTAATTGTTACAAATTTCAGAGTTAGTATCTGTCAGTCTGTATGAAAATCGGAGCTAGAGTTCTTAGGAGTCTGGTTTTATTGAAGGTAAAGAAGAATAATGGTTTTAATAAGTGTGCCAACTTATGGCTACATGTCTTTATTGACTTCTTGAGCCAATGTGCTATGAAAATTAGAAGACATGGCTCTGCCTTTCGGGAACGTACAATTACTAGAACACGCACACACTCAGAAAATAGTGTAAAAGAATCCAGTTGTGAGGTCACAAGAGTGAGAGATGCTGAGTGGGCATGAAAGAGTGTTCTTTCTTAAGTACTGTAATGTTCCCTCAGATATATTCATTTTCTTATTGTCTACTCTTGTCTTCTCAAATCTTTGGATTATATAAAAGAGAAAGATGTGAGAGTGGAGTTATAGGGAGCAATCTGTGGAATTTCATGACTAAATTCTGCTTCAGGTTAGAATAAAAAGAATAGATATATTGAAGAAGGAGTTTAAATTAGATATTAAGAATAGTTTTCTGACTGAGAAGTTTTGGGCAAAAGGATGTTTAAGCAAGTGCATATTTTTCTAGTGTATTTGGGAATCATTTAAAAATCTTCAATTAATTGTGTTAAGGAGTCAGGAGAGAGCTCCCTAGAAGGCCCCATAAAACCAGGGGCTGCCAACATTTTTTACATTGTTTACATTGACTGTCAAAAATGACAGTCATATGTAAATACTTGTGATATCTCCAATTATTGTCAGATATACATTTAGTTACCTTCTATCTCCACACACAATTTTCTGTGTCACCAACTTAGTCTGTCCAGACTACTATAATGAAATACCATAGACTGGGTGGCTTAAACAACAGTTTATTTCTCAGTTCTGGAGGCTGGGAAGACCAAGATGAAGGCGCTGGAAGATTTGGTCAGGACCTTTGTCCTGGCTTTCAGATGGCAGACTTCTGACTATATTCTCACATGGTGGAGAGAGAGCGGGTTCTAGTCTCTTCTGCTTCCTATGATTTGACATAAGTGAGAAGTTCCCCAAAATGCCACCTTTTCCTCCATTCCCTCCTCCTTCTTCTTCTTCCTTCTCCTCTTCTTCTTCTCCTTCCTCCTCCTCCTCTTCTTCCCCCTTTTTCTTCCCCCTTCCTCCTCCTCCTTATTCTCCTTCTCTTCCTCCTCCGTCTCCTTCACCTCCTTCTTCTTCTTTCTCCTTCTTCTTCGCTGTGGAGCCTCACTATGTTGCCCAGGCTTGAATGCAGTGGTTCCTCCTAAGTGCTGTTATAGCACACTGTAGCCTTGAACTCCTGGGCTCAAGCAATCCTCCCACCTCAACCTCCAGGAGTAGCCAGGACAACAGGCATCTGCTACTGCACCTAGCCATTCACTTCTTCTTACCCTTTTTGCTCACTTTTGGCCTCGGTCTACTCAGAGCACAGTCTAGTCTTCTCAGTTCTGAACATTCTCCCTCAACTCCCTGTGCTTTACTGGAAATGCCTTGTGGTCTGAAATATCTCAGTGATTGGGAGTGGTACATTCTCTGCCTGAAGTGAAGAGCCTGATCCTGCCTTCCCACAGCCCCCAGGATGGGACAGCTGCCTGCCCCACATGCACTTGGTGGAATGGCCTCACTCTGCACTTTAAAATAAAAACCATGTGTGCCGGGGTCCCTAGAATGCTCACACCTCTCATTGTGATCATTCTGGTTTGGCTTTTGAAGTCACTTGGGAAGTTTCCCATGAACTTATTCTCCCAGGAGGCTGAGTATCTGGTCCTAACTGGCACTAGCCAAATGCAGGGTATGCCAGGTGTGGCTGGGTAGACTCAGGTGGCCTACTCTGAGTCTCTGTTTCTTCAGCACCTGGTAACCATATCTCTGCCAAGGGCTTCTGAAATCTTGTTTACACCCACACAGCTTGTGGAGTCCCTGGGAGTGGATAGTGGGAAGGTTACAGGGAAGGGGACTGATTACTGAGAGCTGCTGATGGGGGTGGGATGTGGATTAGTGAATCTGGAGGTATGGAAGGTGTGGTTGCAGCTGGAGAAGGCATGCTGGCAAGGATATGATGTCATGTTGCTTGATGGTCACCTGCACAGTGCTTCTTCCCTGCAGGTGAAGGGAACTACACCCTAGGGCCAGGGTTGGCTGGCATGGGTGGGAAGGCTGAGTCTTATTTGGGCTATGTGTCTCCCCAGGATCTTGGTCTCTGCTGCACAGGTTCCCAAGTTAGGTCTCTGGGGTTCTATAAACATTTTTTTTTTTTTTCTGGTGGGAATGGAGCACCAGGACATAAAGCTGAGGAGTTACCTGCTGTTTCCAGAGAATTCCTCCTTGGGAGATTTTTGTTCAGTGTCCTAGATCCAATATTGGGTCAATGCTTGTGCAAACTATTGGTTTCAGAGCCTTTAGTTACTAAAGGCCAGAGGCTTTTCAGATAGTCATCTGACTATGGCCAAGGTACTAGTCCTTTTCCTTTTTAGACGTGAATGAGAACATATTCCATCTAGAAAAAGTACTGCCCACAAACCCTCTCCCTTCTCGCCTCCTCACCCAATAAGTCTGATTTATATTCTTGCTAAATTGATAATGGAATGGGTAGTTTGATTTTCAAAAACATACGCTGATATACAAGCGTAATGGTTCTTGCAGTCAATAGAGCATCAGGCCCTGGAAATCCACATCTCAGTCCGGTGCACACACAGGCCTGGTGGGTGGACAGCACTGGCTTGTGTGAGCCATGCAGTGTGGAGAAGGAAGGTTCTTGCTTTTGGTGCTCCAGACACCTCTGTCTTGATGTTCTCAGAAGCACAGAGTGGCATGAACTGGGGACAGATGCATGAGCTTCCTAGGATAAAGATTTCTATCACTGCCCTAGGTGAGGGATCACAGACTGGTTCTTAAAGAAGGAGGCTAGGGCAGGAGGGGCCCAGCATCCTCCCTGTGGGTCCCAGTTTCCTGCCCCAGATGTGAACCAACAACACAGATTGCCTTTCTGTCTTTTCTTCATCTAATACCTGCTTCTCTGTGCACAAGCTCCCCACCCAGGAGGCTCACCTTTCTGCTGCCCTCCTCTCACCCATCTGGCTTACTTGTAAGACTGTGATGAACTCTTTAGGGTATATTGAAAGAACTTATTTTGGTATTTAACTCAAAATGGAATTCCTGTGTTTAGAGGGCCAGTTGTGGTTTTATAATCCATGCTAGACATGACTGGTCATTACAAGGGCTTTCAGGACAATCTCAAAGTCAAATTCCTTTCCATTTATTAAACATGAAAGCCCATTGAAGAGGAAACTGAGAAACAATGGAAGGGGTAAAGAGACAGCTGATGTCGGGGGAAATCACCAAAACCTCCCCTTCAGAGTTAGCCTGTGCTTGGATTTCCAGCAGTGTTGTCTAGGATTGCATAGGCCCTACCCCAGGTGTCTGGTTTCCTCAGTGCTGGGCAGAAGGAGTTTCCTAGATTCACAGACACACAGACACCAGAGGTGGAAGAGCATAGAACATAGTAGGCCAACTCTTCCTCATGTGAGAAGAAACTGTGACCAGCAGGGGTGGTTTCAGCCTCAGCAGCAGGAGCAGAGCTCTGGGACCCAGCCCCAGCTCATGGCTCTGCCCACCACACTGTGATCCATCTTGGTCTTGCCCAGTGTTCCTCAGGCTGGCAATCAGTTGCAAACACTGCGGGTGAAGGACAACTTTTCAATAGAAATGGAAGCCTTATCAAACATTAATGCTGTAGTCTTGGACATGATCCTTTTTTGACCCACATATGATGGGCCTGGAAAGGTGGGGTCACCTCTACTGATACTTTCCTGGCTACACACTGGGTTATGGAGGTGAGTGTCATCCATCCTCATATTGGATAAAATGATGGAGGAGCGAGCTGACATGACTGAGGGTCATAGGTATCAAAGGAGACAGGTGGCTTCTCAGAAGACTAAGCTACTCTGTTAGGTGGGCAGGTGCCTTATCTCTGGCATTCCCATGCAGCAATTTCTGTAAGAGCCAGAGAGCTTCTTTCTATAAAGGGATGCACAAAGTCAAGTCTCCCAGCTGTGATAGGATCATGGTCCCCTCAGCCACTTTCTTGTGCCTGGAAAGGACATGAAGCCCTGCACCAGCCTCTTTGCAGCTCTTCCTGCACAATAATTGCATCTGTGCTTGTGTGTGTATGTGTGTACAGTGGCCTAGAAATGCCAATCACCATTATGTAAAAACCAGTGATGGGCTGGGCCAAGGCAGGAAGTTCTAGGGGTTTCCCATGATCATGTTGTGTCTGAGTCTTTGGGGATTGCTAAAGTCTTCTTAAGCCCAGAAGGGTGGGAGCCAAGTATAGTCACAGGTGCAGTGCTGTTTAGCCCTCAGATATGGCCGTGACCTGGCTGCACCAGGGGCTGAGAAATGTCTGGCAGGATCCCTGACAGCAGGGAGTGTCTAGGAAGGTGAGACCTGGAAATCACAGGATTGGTCAATGGCAGAGCAGGTCCTCAGCCCCATCTCAGGAAAAGGCTGTTTCCAACCTGCACTGTGCTTGGTGGTAACTGGGTTGAGTTCCCTTTGTACTTTCTAGGAGCCAGCTGGTCTCCATCACTATGTCCAACTACCAGAATAGGGCAAATATTTTAGGATTAGAATCCAAAGAAGTGAGATCATGCACTAGAATAATTTCAAGTAGTGAGTAAAAGTTTAATCTTCCTTCCCAGTCATTAACCCCTGTAAAATTACAGCTTCAAGATTGAAAGCTACCTTTCCCAAACTAGTGATTTTTCCTTGTTCCCTGGAGTCAAAGAAGGTCATAAGTTGAAGGTAGGTAGGGGAATCTTTCCTTATTTATATAAACACCTCTACAAAGACCTTCCCTCTTTATATAAATATCAGAAGACTTGAAGACCATGCTGGGGTCTTTTTTTTCAAAGCCAGAAAAGGCCCACTGAGGGGCAGTGGGTCCCACTGAGGCTTCACACATGGAAGTGGTCCTTTAGCAGGGAGAATTGGTACCAGCGGAGAAGGGTACTGCTATAAAGATAACCTAAAAACGTGAAAGCAACTTTGGAACTGGGTAACAGGCAAAGGTTGGAACGATTTGGAGGGCTCAGAAGAAGACAGGAAGATGTGGGAAAGTTTGGAACTTCCTAGAGATTGGTTGAATGGTTTTGACTAAAATGCTGATAGTGATGTGGACAATGAAGTCCAGGCTGAGGTGGTCTCAGGTGGAGATGAGGAACTTATGGGAACTGGAGTCAAGGTCACTCATGCTATGCTTTAGCAAAGAGACTGGCAGCATTTTGCCTCTGCCCTAGAGATCTGTGGAACTTTGAATCTGAGAGGGATAATTTAGGATATCTGATTAAAGAAATTTCTAAGCAGTGAAGCATTCAAGAGTTGACCTGTATTTTTCTGAAGGCATACTGTCATACATGTTCACAAAGAGATAATTTGAAATTGGAACTTATGTTTAAAAGGGAAGCAGAGCACAAAGGTTTGGAAAATTTGCAGCCTGACCATGTGGAAGAAAAGAAAAACCAGTGTTCTGGGGAGAGGTTCAAACTGGTTATAGAAATTTGCATAATGAGAAGCAGAGGAAGTTAATAGCCAAGATAATGGAGAAAATGTCTCCAGGGCATGTCAGAGATCCTAGTGACAATCCCTCCCATCATAGGCCAGGTGGCCTAGGAGGAAAAAATGGTTTTGTGGGCTGGGCCCAGGGCCCCTGCTGTTCTGTGCAGCCTTGGAATATGGCACCCTGTGTCCCAGGCACAGCAGCTCCAGCCCTGGCTAAAAAGGAGCCAAGGTACAGCTTGGACCATTGCTTCAGAAGGCGCAAGCCCCAAGCCTTGGTGGCTTCCATGTGGTGTTGGGACAGCGGGTGTGCAGAAGATAAGAGTTGAGTCTTGGGAATCTCTGCCTGGATTTCAGAGGATGTATAGAAATGCCTGGATGTCCAGGCAGAAGTCTGCTGCAGAGGTGAAGCCCTCATGGAGAACCTCTGCAAGGGCATCGCAGTAGGGAAATGTGGGGTTGGAGCCCCCACACAGAGTCCCACTGGGGCACTGACTAGTGGAGCTGTGAGAAGAGGGCTACCTTCCTCCAGACCTCAGAAAGGCAGATCCACCAACAGCTTTTACCAAATCCCTGGAAAAGCTGCAGGTACTCAATGTCAATCCGTGAAAGCAGCCACAGGGGCTGTATCCAGCAGAGTCATGGAGGCAGAGCTGCCCAAGGCTGTGGGAGCCCATTCCTTGCATCAGCATGCCCTGGATATGAGACATGGAGTCAAAGATTTTGGAGCTTTAAGATTTAATGACTGCCTGGCCAGATTTTGGACTTGCATGGCCTTTGTTTTGGTTAATTCCTCCCATTTGGAATGGAAACTTTTACCCAATACCTGTACCCCACCATATCTTGGAAGTAACTAACTTGCTTTTGATTTTACAGGCTCATAGGCAGAAGGGACTTGCCTTGTCTCAGATGAGACTTTAACTTGAAATTTTGGGTTAATGCTGGAATGAGTTAAGACTTTGGGGAACTGTTGGAAAGGCATGATTGGTTTTGAAATGTGAAAAGGACATGAGATTTGGAAGGGGCCAGGAGTGGAATGATAGGGTTGACTCTGTGTCCCCACCCAAATCTCATCTGGAATTGTAATCCCCATGTGTCAAGGGAGGGACCTGGTGGGAGGTGATTGGATCATGAGGGCAGTTTCCCCATGCTGTTTTCATGATATTGAGGGAGTTCTCATGAAATCTGATTGATAAGTGCCAGGCATTTTCCCTGTGCACCCTCTCTCTCCTGCTGCCATGTGAAGAAGCTGCTTACTTCTCCTTCACCTTCTTCCATGATTTTAAGTTTCCTGAGGCCTCCCCAGTCATATGGAACTGTGAGTCAATTAAACCTCTTTTCTTTATAAATTACCCACTCTCAGGTAGTTCTTTGTAGCAGCATGAAAACAGAATAATACAGAAGGCAACCACCAGTAGCTACTTTTACATGGCTCGGAAAATGGACATAATGCAGCCAGTCTGCTAAATGTCAGTATCTGATCTACAGATATAAGAAGTATTTGAATAACTTACTAAAGTTTTTGGATTTTATGAGACTCTTTAAAGACATAGATATACCCCTTTTATTTCCTTTGAGTCCATTGTTCACATTTTTTGAAATTCCATCATTATTTTTCTGAAAATTTCAAGATTAATGAACTTTAAAACATAGAAAAAAGGTAGAGATATTGCATTTGGTTGGCTTTAGGTGACGTTTCTCTCCACTGCCCTGTACATACACACACAGTGGGTGTCCCTGCTCTTATCCTCTTTGGTGACATGGATACATCCTCCTTGACTTTGTTGTTTCTTTTTTTCAGGGGAAGGGTGAAGAGGGCAGGAAGGACATCTTTCAGAGTCAGGAGACAACAAAACTGTAGCAGTTGCTGCCAAAATGGGATTATCTTGATCCAGGAGCCCCAGAGATTTTGTCTAAGCTGCTAAGTGTACTGCTACAGGTAGGACTGTCTCATCTGTCTAGGTGGTCACTGTGAAAGGACTTGCAGGCATTAACAGAACCAGCAAGAACCCAGGGACCCACTGTAGCAAGTCAGGCCTGACCAGCTGCCCTTCATACATAAATGCCACTGCCTCCTCAACATGGATGTCAAGTGTGGAAAACACTGGAAGTCAAAGTTTAAATGGGTTTACTGTTAATTTTATGTAAGCAAATACAATTCCTTCAAAATCAGCAGTGATGTTCAAGATAAAAATATCATATTGCTGCTTTTTTCTTTATTGTGATGGCCAAAACACTTCCTTTCCCCTGGGGGCTTGCTATTGGGCTGCCTGGGTCTTAGTCTCAATAAAACATTTTGTATTCACCCTTTCCATCCAGAAAACAAAACTGGAATACACTGACCATAATATTGGGCCATAATGCAGATTCACTGCTTGTTTAAGAATGAACAAGGCCCTTGTTGGCACCAGCAGGCCCAATGAGCCTCAGCAGAGTTCCAGTCTGAGTTGTGGACACACAGGCAGGAAAAGCGCATTTGTTTCTGTTTTCAACATGTACAATTTGTGGCAATGCTTTTCTTTATTGAGCTCTTATCTCGCTTGTAACATCTAGTATGCTGTTAAGGTAAGGATTGTTTGAAAGCTTTGTTTTAGATAGAAACATTTAAATTTAGTTCTAAAACTCTTTGAGGAGAAAATACATATTTTTAAAATCATTATGTTTTTGAAATGAAAGTAAAACTTTTTTCTGGAAGATCTACTTACCAGTTTATAGAGTTCATAAGCTCGTCTCTGGAGCCCTGAATACAAGTGTCTTCAGGTATTTGAAAAAGGATTTCATTAGTCTTTGAGCTTTGAAGTAGGCAAATTTTAAAAATTGCCTTTCTTTGATAAATTTAAATCTAAATCCAAGACCAAGCCTCTGTATGCAGCTGCTGTGCAAAAATAATTTTATCTAAATTGTGTGAATGTCTTGAAGATGATGTTCACTTGGTAGGAAAAAACTATCAATATTCCTATGTCAAATAGTAGTTTTGAAATAACTTTAATTCAATGAATAATTATTGGAATAATAGGTATAACAAATTTAGTATTGAGCCAAAAAATTAATTTTTCTACTATATTTAATGTTTAAAATCACAAATTCAGTTTTCAAAAAATAAAGAAAATGGATAAAAGCAATACCATCCATGTACTATAAACTATAATATGCAATATTGATTATCATCTATCCATTTCATATATATATTACGTTTTAAATTGTCTGGCAATGGTCATCCAACTTTCATAGAGTAATCTATCTTAAGATATAGTTTAGGAAGGCAGAATCAATGACTCAAGAGGACAGAATCTGTGGCCCAGGTTCTTTTGACCTATTCTTTCCTTTTTACCAGGAGGAGGTGTCATGGGAACCACTAGCTGTTGTGAAAGTTTGGCATTAGCCTATGGTGAGCTGGGGGACCCTAATGACAGAGACTTAGCCAAAATTTCTGGACTGCAGGGCTGGCTCCTGATCCTCTGAGGCCTTGTGAGCCATCTTTAACCTTGGTTGTTAATCCTTCCCAGGCCCAGAGCTCCTGGACACAAGTGGGAAGACAACAGGAAGTGAGGTGACAGAGGTGGTCATGCAGCTAGTTGAATTTTGCAGCCCATATGCCCAGGGATCCCAGGCAGCAAGTGACAAGTCTCTTGAGTGAAAGAAGGAAGTGGGTTCCTGCCATAGTCCTTGGGAGAAGCTTGATCTGTTCTCTTGGGAGACTGAGCAAAGACAGCTTTATATCAGGGACACTGGAAGCAGGTCTGTGACACTGCTCAGAGCCTGCCTGCCTGCCTTCCTTCCTTCCTTCCTTCCTTCCTTCCTTCCTTCCTTCCTTCCTTCCTTCCTTCCT
>NC_037682.1:58118925-58186583 GCF_003255815.1 Theropithecus gelada
CCCTCCCTCCCTCCCTCCCTCCCTCCCTCCCTCCTTCCCTCCATCCCTCTTTTCTCATTTTTTCTTTCTCTATCTCTTTCTCTCTCTCCCTCTCGCTTGCTTGTTCACTCCCTTTTGCTTCCTCCAAAAGAACAGAGCCTATTTTTGCCTCAGATTCATCCTGGGCTTAGGGATGAAGACCAGGGCTCTCTCCTTCTGCAGCTCCTAGATTGCCAACATTCTCTTTTCCCGTTTGTCTTGGAAGTTGTCCTGTAGGTCTTCCTTGGGATACTTTCTTGACTGATGAGACTTTTTTCTTCTGATTATTTTCTTTTCCTCAGTTTTCTATTTCACTTCTTCCATGAAGATCAGCCTATCTTGGAATGTACTCAATAGAAAGTAGAATAGTGGGCCTGGGCACAGTGGCTCACACCTGTAATCCCAACACTTGGGAAGGCCAAGGCGGGTGGATCCTCTGAGGTCAGGAGTTCGAGACCAGCCTGGCCAACATGGCAAAACCCCGTCTCTATTAAAAATACAAAAAAATTATCTGGGTGTGGTGGTGGGTGCCTGTAATCCCAGCTATTCGGGAGTCTGAGGCAGGAGAATTGCTTGAACCTGGGAGGCGGAGGTTGCAGTGAGCTGAGATTGTGCCACTGCACTCCAGCCTGGACGACAAGAGTGAAACTCCATCTCAAAAATAAATAAATAAATAAAAAATTAAAAAGAAAGTAGAATAGTGTGTGCTATCCCAGAAAGGCCCCATTCATACATGCCTCTCCTCTTGAAAGCTCATCTGAGACATACTAGCATTTCCTGAATATTGCCAAAGGCTTGACTCTGTCTTAGATGATCCCAAAGCAGCACCTCTATAGCTGGGGAAGTGTCCACAGTGATTGCGAAAGGATATTGAGGGGTATCCTTCCTCTTTGGTCCCAACAGGGGACTGAGAAGGAAGAGTCAGGAGTTCCCATTAGAGAGAATACCTGATTCTCAGAGGAGTCTCACTGGCCACTCAGCCTCTGGGTTGTGCTCTGTGCCAGCAACCAACTCAGGACTCCTGTGTGAGAGAGATACTCTTTGTAAGGATGTGGAAGGGCACAGTAAGCAACAGGTGAGCATTCTCTGGGTTGAGTTTGAGTGGCAATACCAGAGGTTGGGCACTCCTAAGCTAGATACTCTCAATAGTTCAAGGTGGCTATCCGTGAAGTGGGTGGTCAGGGGCAGCTAAGTGACCTGCAGAATTATCAGGAGCCACATACTGGCAGCAGACATTGTTTTTGGCTATATTCACATCCATATTTGTGTCATTTTCTCAGTTCATTAAATTACTTTGCATAAACTTGTTTTGAAAGTTCATAAGCACTGTATCAGTCAGAATCGGTTGTTTTTCTTTAGCTTATACTCTGTTTAACTGTCCATGTTTAGCCCTTCCCTTCTCCTCTTCCCCTTATTACTAACTGCATTCTCCATGTATGTTGAGCATTCAATGTGCTTTTAAAATGACAGCTATCTTGGAAACCCTTTAACTCATTAACCTCCTGACTCCCACTCCCATCCCCACTGTCTCCAAAGATGGCCCTGATGAGCCACACTTTCTGGTATTCCATTCTTGTGTAATTTCTTTCCCTTTGAATCTGGGCTAATTCAAGATTATGGCTTGCTCTTGACCCATAATATGTGGCAGAAATGACTCTAGGTTCCTTTAGAACTTACTTAACAGAACCTTGTAGCATCTAACTGGATCACTTGAAATGCTAGTTCTAGAGGAAGCCAGTCACTTTGTCAGAACACTGTCTTGAGATGTCCATGCTAACCATGTGGAGAGACTACGTGTAGAGAGATGTCCAGCCATTCTGCAGCTGTTCCAGTTATTTCAATTCCAGAGCCAGATGTGAGAGAAGCCATTATGGACATCCATCCCAGGCAGGCATTCAGATGATGCCAGCCCCAGATGCCATCTGAGAGCAACCATGAGACTCCAAGGGGAGAGCATCAACTAAGCTCAGTCAACACAGATAATCATGAGAGACAATATATTTCTATTTAAGCCACTATGTTTTGGTGCTTTGTTATGCAGCAATAAGTCATTGGAATGTCCCTCCCCCCCGGCCCCTCAAATTGCAGGACAGGATGTCCATGAAAATAGCAAGCCATTTTCCATACCTATCCTTTGTCAGTCTCCCTGACTCAAGTGTAAAATAATTATTTTCTTCTCATCATATGAAATGTAGTTCTACTGATGGCCATGTGAACTAAATCATACCTTTGT
Organism: Theropithecus gelada; assembly: GCF_003255815.1. Classification (NCBI taxonomy): domain Eukaryota; kingdom Metazoa; phylum Chordata; class Mammalia; order Primates; family Cercopithecidae; genus Theropithecus; species Theropithecus gelada. The sequence goes on from NC_037682.1 coordinate 58,121,177, forward strand.
TTTTTTTCTTTTTTAGAGAGACAGGGCCTTGCTCTGTCACCCAGGCTGTTGCAATCATGGCTCACTGTAGCCTCAAGCTCCTGGACTCAGGTGATTCTCCTATCTCAGCTTCCTAAGTAGCTGAGACTACAGGTACATAGCTAATTTTTAAAAAATTAGCCAGGGGGGTCTCTTTTAAAATTAGATGGGGGGGGTCCCTCCATGTTGCCAGACTGGTCTTGAACTATTGGTATCAAGTGATCCTCCCGCCTTGGCCTCCCAAAGTGCTGAGATTATAGGTGTGAGTCACTGCACCCAGCCCTAAATCATACCATTTAAAGTCATGATTGTTGGAGAATTTTGAAAACATCTGCATTGTATAAACCTTTCCCCTCCCCTCCCTGATCCTTGCTCCTGTCATGTACCAGTGTACTTCCTGGACATCATACTGCCTGCTGCATGTGTCCAGTTCACTGACTGGGAGGGTGCTTCAGCAGCAACACACATCAAGGGCAGATCTCCTTGAAGTCAACAGAAGTAAGAGGAAGGGGCTGAGAATCAGTGCCAGTTGGTTGGGGGACACCAGGCCTCTCCCTCTCTCTTGGCACCAGCTTTTCCCAAGGTCTCATCAGAATGTTTCCCTTCTACTGCCGTGTCCATTTTTTCATGGTATTTAAATTTACTTCTTTATCCTGGAAAAGACATTGGAGAATCCCCTTCCCCCAAGTTAAATGAGACAAGGTTGTAGTTTTTCAAAAGGAGCATTTACTAGGAAACTAAAGGGGAACCAAACAGAATGCAAGAGAACAGAGGCAGAGTTGCAAATGGGCTGAGGGAGTTCAAATTTATTACCAGCCTCTGGCTACAGCTGTACTGGCTAGGCAAAGCTTTCCAGACACAAAGCCACCTGCCTGCCATGTGGACAGTCCTCTTTGCCTGCTTGCCCCTACATAGCCACCTTCTATTTCATACCAACAAACCAGCTGCATCCTCATTAGTATCCCAAGGCTGCTGGCTTTCTGGGTAGGAAGCTCCTGAGGTGGGGAACAGTAGGCACAGCTGCCTCAGGATCTCCCGCCTAGGCTCCCATTGCCAAGGACATGTCAGAATTTATTGGGATGGCTGCCTGATACCTATTGAAGACAGTTTTCTTTCTCTGGGACCATTCTTCTGGGCTCATCTGCCTAGCTTTACAGACAATATTTCTGCTAACTATCCTGGTAGTGCTAGCCCTTCATGTTTTGGTTCTAAACACCGGTATGGCGGCGGATGTCTGAATGAGGAAGGATGAGCAGAGGGGAACTTTGAGCAGAGGAAGTTGAATTTTCCTTATGGCATCAGACATAGGCAGAACCTTGGATTCTCTGAATCCCAGTGGGTGGAAGTCGATCAGAGAAGTGAAGCTTGAATGTAATGACACTGCTTCCTACAACCAAAGGCCTATAGCCTTCTTAGATCTGCCATCAGAGTAGAGCTTCTTGTACAGTACTAGGCAGCTGGGGCAATGAGAACTTTCTGAAGACGTGTAATGATCCTTCTTCCACCCAGTTAGTTCCATGATGAAATGTTAATTGAAATAAAGATAATGAACTTTCCGGGAAGGTAAACTACAATCCAACTCTAGATTCTGCTGCAAAGAGATTGTGTGAAAAGAAAAATATTATTTTGGAGCAGTGGTGCAAATGTGTGGATGGGGTGCCTTGCACCTATAATGGGACAGAGATGACCATTAGGTAACAGCCCCCAGTCCTCCCAGGATATGCTGAGGCCTGTGGTTTCATTTACAGGGAGGCAGAAGCAATGAGGATGAGGCGCATAGCTGGCCATTGGTTGGCAGACTTGGTCAGGAAGGAAGCTGAGTAATGAATGAGATGCCTGGGGAGGGCCCTTGACCTTCACTCTTACAGGTATTTCCATCCCCAAGTGCTGTGAAAGTGATGTATGTGTCTGAAGAGAGAAGAAAGCCTCTGTGTGTGGTTGCCCAAGGCTATGACTCTGGGCCATTGCATATGGAAATACCCCAGAAGGCACTCAGGCCAGAGAAGCCCAAAAGCTGTGCCTTTCTCTAGGGGATGGCTGTGTTCTCTCTCCATGATCTCATCTTACCCCTTTTTGTTTGAGATGGAGTCTCGCTCTGTCGCCCAGGCTGGAGTGCAGTGGTGCAATCTCGGCTCACTGCAAGCTCTGCCTCCCAGGTTCACGCCATTCTCCTGCCTCAGCCTCCTGAGTAGCTGGGACTATAGGCGCCTGCCACCACATCCAGCTAATTTTTTGTATTTTTAGTAGAGACGGGGTTTCACTGTGTTACCCAGGATGGTCTTGATCTCCTGACCTTGTGATTCGCCCGCCTCAGCTTCCCAAAGTGCTGGGATTACAGGCGTGAGCCACTGCACCCGGCCAACAATTACTTTTCATTCTAATAACATTCCCAGTTGAAAGGAAGTGGCTGCTGGTTACTGAGTGAATAGTGTTGGGGGTCTCTGATTCCTCAAAATCTGGTGTTAGCAGAAAATAGGGCCATGTTGATACTGGTACTCTCTACCATGTGCATGGGAGAAGGCAGTGAATTTGCTGTGAACTAGCCCTCCTTGCACTAGATTTTTTTTTTCCAGGGAACAGCCTGCTTGTCTTATTATTCTCTTGGGGCTCTTCCTTGCAAATCTGCAGCACTTTTGGGGCACAGTTATTTTCTGGAGACAGTCATTAGCTCAAAGGTAGTCATGTGTGAATTGAGATCTGCTGCCTATTTAGCACCTGGATATGTTTTTAAATGTTCTGTCCTTCCAGGGCATTCTAGAAAATAATATTATGTTAGAATAACAATTTCCAGGGCAGATGCTATGTCCTCATCACCAAAGGCTTCATATGAAACACTGAGTCCTGGTACTCTTGGTACTGTCACTATATCTATCATTTATTTTCATTCATAGTCCAATCTTGGTTCTTGGCATGAGAGACATGCTACCCTGCAGCACATCACCTTGGGCCACCTGCAGAACGTGGCTGAACCATTCAGGTTCACCAAACCCGGTCTAGAAAGAAGGCCAGTTATTGCTGTGGTTACAGCTGAGCGTTTGGTCACTGAAATTGTCTGGGTGTTGCTGGATGGAAAAAGTTACTTAAGATCTTTGTGAGATGGTTGTCCTATTGTGTCCTTGGCGCAAGCAGTCCTCTTACCCATGGTCATCGTTTCTGCAGGAAGAAAAAACAAAAAAATAATTTGGCTTTCATTCATACTTTTTTTTTCTCTCTCTCTCTTTTTTTTTTTTTGGGGGGGGGATGGAGTCTTGCTCTGTCACCCAGGCTGGAGTGCAGTGGCATGATCTTGGCTCACTGCAACCTCCGCCTCTTGGGTTCAAGCAATTCTCCTGCCTCAGCCTCCCAAGCAGCTGGGATTACAGGCACCTGCCACCACGACTGGCTAATTTTTGTATTTTTAGTAGAGACAGGGTATCACCATGTTGGCCAGGCTGGTCTTGAACTCCTGACCTCCTGATCTGCCTGCCTCGGCCTCCCAAAGTGTTGGGATTACAGGCGTGAACCACCGCGCCTAGCCCATTCATACATTTTTAATGTGCATCAAACAAGTGCCAGACATGCTAATAGATGCTGGGGATATAAAGACCATAAGTAGGACACTCACCCTGCTTTCAAAGGGCTCACAGATGGAGAAATTACAATGTAAGAAGCTGCATAGAATACTGCAGGGGCAATGAGAGGGAGAAAGTAACTTCAAAGGGATTGAGGAGGTCTACAGAGAACATTCTGAAGGATGAGTCTTGAGGTAGGCCATTTAGGCTTAAGAGGAATCCCTCTGGAAAGAAGGAGGAAAGGTCACTTGGGGTAGAGAAAAGAGACTGTGCAAAGGCAGAAATGCAATAAAGGGCATGGTGCATTGAAGGAATCATCACAATTTGGTGTGACTGGACTGTAGTGTGAGGAGTGAAGTGGTCGGAGGTAAGGCTGGTGATGTGATTTAGTTATGCCCCCACCCAAATCTCAACTTGAGTTGTATCTCTCAGGCTTCCCATGTGTTGTGGGAGGGACCCGGGAGAGGAGGTAATGGAATCATGGGGGCCAGTCTTCCCTGTGCTATTCTCGTGATAGTGAATAAGTCTCATGAGATCTGATGGGTGTATCAGGGGATTCCGCTTTTGCTTCTTCCTCATTTTCTCTTGCTGTTGCCACATAAGAAGTTCCTTTCACCTCCTGCCATGATTCTGAGGCCTCCCCAGCCATGTGGAACTGTAAGTCCAATTAAAGCTCTTTTTCTTCCCACTCTCAGATATGTCTTTGTCAGCAGCATGAAAATGGACTAATACAGCTGGGATGGAAAGATGAGGTCTGAGTGGTGCAACATCATTCCTTGTCTCCAAGATGTGAAGGAGGGGCTCTCTTAAGGAAGCCCCAGACTTAGACTAGCAGTATCTCTTGTGTTTCACACTCAGCCCAGCATTCAACTTAATTTAAACTCAGGGCACCTGCCAGCACAGATTAAATGTAGTAATACTGCGGCTATAGAGAGAAAAAACTGAAGTGACTTCTATGGATATAAGAATAACAAAATTTACATATAAACTATGAAAGAGTAGCAACCATTCTGACACTGAAATTTATGGACTTCCTTTCAGGGATCAAAAGTTCACATGTGAGGCTATTACTTAAGGGAAGTATTAAAAAGCAGTGTGTTCACTGCAAAGAGAAACCATGTTTGATTGTGACCCATGGCTTTGAAGTGTGTGCATGTGTGCGGGTGCACACACACATCTCTGGGAAAGGGGTATTTGTTTCTGCATCTAGGAAGAAAGCATGAATGATATTTGTCTTAATATTGTGGTTCAAATATCAGTTTGCCAGGTCAGCTGCTACCCTGGAACGTCCTCCGAATAGCTCTACTTTCTAAGCCACCACCTACGTCAGGCCTTTGGTTCCCTAGCCACTCTTTCAAACTGTGAAACCCATACCCATATCAGTTTGCCAATTCCTGAGTCCTTTCTCATCAGAGAAGGCAAATTGTTAATAGGCTCAGTGCCACCAATGAATGTGATCTGGAATTAAGTTGTGATGGTATTAGCCAATATTCCTTCATTTTTGGGTACTTACTGTATGCCAGGCACTGGGGTATAGACTTTACAAGTTCTTAAAAGACCCCTTGGCGTTCTTTAATGGAGGATGCAGAGTTGTAGAGACACTAATTTGTGCAAAGCAACACTGTGACTAAGGGTCAGAGCTAAGATTTAAACCCAAGACTTCTAATTTCAAAGTCCAAGCTTTAGCAATTATGTCAATTTCCTCTGTAGGTCTAGTCCACATTTCTGATGTATTAAAAGTACCTTATCTGCCTTGGCTTTCTAGACTCTAAATCTAGCCAGATTAGCTGCCTTTAAGAAGCCTAGTCCAAACTAGTAGCATACAGCAGGTGCCATATCCCATTTGTGGTTTCCTAGCTGCTCATCCCATTTCTCTGGATTTCCCCAGCTAGTGACATGCATATGTAACTTGTTTGTCCCCTCAGTTCTGTGTACAACCTCATTTTTCCTTGTTATGACCTAGTTTTACCTCTTCATTTAAGCAGTTCCTTCAGAATGCTTTGGATTTAGCTCTCCCAAAGTACCCAGCCTTAGGGACCACCTCTGTACCTGATTTCTTATGGCCTGTCTAAAGCCTCCTTAGAGGGCTAGGCTGCAATCTCAGCCAATTTTTTACCAGTCCCTATACCCAGGGATACCACTAGCAGAGGCATTGTTGCCAATGGCCAAGTCATAGCATAGCTCCGACCTGAACTCCATAGCTGGACTTTGCTCATTGGTGAATTTCCTTGTGCATGCAATTAGCCAGTCAAGGTCAGCCTCTGGAAATATGGCGGTGTGGCCTACTAGTCTACCCCTTCTTAAGGTGCAGTCCTTCAGTTGGGTGAGTTTTCTGGGCTCTGAATCTTTTCCTCTTCTGGACAGTGCCACTAAGGTCCTAGAATGCTTATGAGCTGGGACCGAGCCCACGAGATGACAGGGTTAAGGAGTTTCAATACATCTGGTGGCGTGGTAGGGTCATTGCTACCAGCAATCTTGCAAGAACAGCCTCTTGAAAACAAACTTATTCTAGGGAAAGTCAAGTATACAAGTTAGGTCTGAAAAAGTTGTCTCAGGAGAAGACATGAGTAAATTTTGCTGTTGTTGCTCAGCCCCTTTTTGTCTGGCTTCTGTTGGGGGAAAACTAGAAAAACTCAACCAAATCAAACAAAATAAGCAAATTACACCTTTCCAAACTCCTATAACCTAGTGAGCTGTTTTTCAGCTAAACATTTCATAAAACAAAATGGGAGAAAAGATTTTTCCGTAATTCAGAAAAGCATTGACTCAGTGGGATTTTGGTGAGACGAAGGTGGTAGAGACTGAGGCATCAACACCAGAGACTGTAATGGTGGTTTAATAACTATTAAGCATAATGCTAGCCTGGCTGGTTCCAATGCTGGTGCCAGCCCTATTTCCATGGGCAGAAGCAGCAGTGTCCTTGTTATGAGACTTGGTGGGCTCCCAGGCAGTACCAGGGATTTAGAAGGTACCAACAACTCCAGTATTATCAACAAGAAATAGTGGTTACAATCCTATCTGAACAGAGGAGATTTTAAGTGAATTCAGTTGTCCTGAGACATAAGGATCTAATTTGAATTAAATTGAATTGAAACCAAAGATGAGAACTGTCCTAATGAAAACTGTAATGTGAAGTGACATTTCGATCACAAAAATGACAGCTGATATGAGACAGGCCATTGAAACAGACCCCAAATTAAGAACATGAAAAGACAGAGTGAAACATTAGATAATATCTCTCTGTGAATATGAAAATGGGACTTTATTACAGGAAGTACCTAAGGGCTCTGAACTAAGAAGCTTGTCAAAAATGGAAGTGATTCTTATTACATGATTTAATCTTATATGTACTTAATATTGTTAAACTTACATTTAAAATTTTATTTAAAAAGCACAAAAATCTCAGGATTTTGTTGACTGTTTATTGCTTACCACAACTTTGCAAATATATGAAGATTCATTATGCTCTGCTGGTTTAGAATCTGATTTTGTTGACTGTTGCTTAGCACAGCTTTACAAATATGTGAAGAATTATCACACTCTGCCAGTTTACAATCTGATTAGCTTTCTGTAAAGAGGACATTCTATTATTATTATTTTTTTTACTTTCCCTCTCCCCTTTAAGAACAAGTATGTTAAAGAAATAAAGCAGTATGAATGTGACTATCCTGCCTTTCAGGACTGGGTCAGTAGCATGGAGAATGAAAGAGTCCATTTGGGCAATAACTACTATTTATTGATTGCTTAAGCACTAGCTCTATCCTAAGAACTTTGCATACCTTATCTCCTTCATGCCTCACCTCAACCCTCTGTGACAGATATTACAATTACAGTTTTACAGTGAGGTAACTGAGTCTGAAAAAGGCCAAATAATAAAGGTAGTAAATGGCAGAGCCAGAATCTGCCACCATGCTTTTATGGATTCAAATGTATGCTCTTAAGTACTATGCCCAGAATGGTAAATTATTGTGCTTTGAATAGTAACTCCACTACAGCACCTTTCTAAAAAGGATTCGCAGTCCAGAAATGAATTCTGACCAGTCCGGACTTCATAGGAGAGTGTGTTAAGATTCACTGTCAAGTAGACCTTGAGGGGAAAGGTGGCAAATGGTGTGTGGCATGTGTGACATATAGACTGTTATTTACTGAGAGGAGCTCATTACAAACAATCAAGAAGCAAAGGCTACAGTGAAGGCACCATTCAGAAGGTAAGACAAGGACTGTCATATTTGTCAGATGAGGTGGCAAGATAGGAAATTACTACAGGGCCAAAATTACTATACCTGATGAAGTAAAGCGGAGGATGTTTGGAGTTTGTTACTTCAAATTAATATTCATTACATGTATTCATCATTCAACAAACATTTATTGAGTCCCAGGCATCTGTGCTGAGCAATAAGAAAACAAAGTTAGGCTCGGCGCTGTGGCTCATGCCTGTAATCCCAGCACTTTGGGAGGCCGAGGTGGGTGGATCACCTGAGGTCAGGAAGTTCGAGACCAGCCTGGTCAACATGGTGAAACCCTGTCTCTACTAAAAACACAAAAATTAGCTGGGTGTGGTGGTGGGTGCCTGTAGTCCCAGCTACTTGGGAGGCTGAGGCAGGAGAATCACTTGAACCTGGGAGGCAGAGGTTGCAGTGAGCCAAGATTATGCCACTGCACTCCAGCCTGGGTGACAGAGCCAGACTCCCTCTCAAAAAACAAACAAACAAACAAAAAACCACAAAGATAAATAATGCACATCCTATTCTTGAAGGGCTCAGTGTGGTCAAAAGAAGACTATAGAATCAAGGATGAAGAGAAGGAACAGAGAGTAAAAGGACGTCTCAGCAGGAAGCTCTGATTGTGACTACTATGTGGGAGTGTGTGTGTCCATAATTCCATCTACCCAAATCAGGGAATAGGAATGATAAAAGTTATAACAAAACATTCGATAAGGGTGAAATTGGAAAGATTCCAAGGATGTATGTGATGCACTGGGTTACAAAATAAAATTTCATTAAAAAGCCTAGGATTGTCTCCCACTGACAGTACAGCAAGCAGAAGCCAACCAGAAGAAGAAACTTGCCTTATTAATTCATAGCTCTGGTAAAATTCCCCTGTGAGGCAACCAATGCCCCGTCCCATGTCTGTGCACAGTTATTCTACCTCTGCAATTTGGGACTCAGATCTCTGGTCATCTGTAATTTCAATTCCTAGAAAGAGCTCCTAAACTGATCATTTTGTTCCTATTAATTAGAAAAGGAACTGTGACACAGAAAGGTTTAACAAATAAGAATTATAAATGATGCTTTTGTGTAAATTTTATTTATTCAAGTGCAATATACATCTTGTTATTCCAATTTTTCTTTTGTTTTTAAGCTAAATGCTTAACAATCTGATATACTAGAAAATTATAAAATTCATGATTTTAATGGACATATTTAGAATAACTAGTTAAATTTATAGTCACCATTTAAATGCTTAGGAAAATCTATTATACTACATTTATAAAGCTTATTTTTAAGATGTTGAAATGCTTAAGATAATTTCACCTAAATGTATAAGATTTTATTTATTAGCATTATAAGAGTTATGTGATTGAGAACAATTTTGTTTAACAACTGCATTAGATGTTTAGAGTGTTTAATATAATCACATTTTAAATTTATGATTTTAGTTTGAAATATTCACAGAAATTTAATTAGTCAATTGCTTAAACAATGCTTAAAAATTTAGGAGAATTTTACTTACTAGATTTCTATCCTTTTCCTTATTGAAAAATATTTAAGAGAATTTGATTAAACGTAAAATTGGTGTTTAAAAGTTTAGGAAAGTTTAATCTGTTAAATTAATGAGCTAATGAGAATTTAACAAAGAACAAGTGAAGAAAGTATTATTTCAAAATAAAATTATTAGATCTATAATCATTATAATGGTTAACATGTAGAATTTGGTATATACTATTATAAGAATATTAGATATATTATTACTCCTTACCACAATTCTCTGAGGCAGGTACTGTTATTCCTATTCTACAGCTGAGAAAATCAAGGTACAGACAAGTGAGTAACTGCTTTATCAAGTGTGTTAGTTTCTTGGGGTTGCCATAATGAAGTATCACAAACTGGATGGCTGAAAATAACAGAATTTTATTGTCTCACAGTTCTGGAGGCTAGAAGTCTGAAGTCAAGGTACCAGTGGGCCCATACTTTCTCTGAAGGCTCTACGGGAGAATTCTTCCCTGCCTCTTCCTACCTCTTAGTGGTTGCCAGCAATCCTTGGCTTATAGCTGCATCACTACAATTCCTGCCTCCATTGTCACATGGCAGTCTCCTGTATGTCCCTCTATGTCTTTATATGACGTTCTTATAAGGACACTAGTCATGGGATTTGGTGCCTACCCTGATCCAGCATAAGCTCATCTTAACATGTTATCTGCAAATAACTTATTTCCAAATAAGGTGACATTCTGATGTTCTGCGTAGATATAAATTTTGGGAGGACACTATTCAAACCAGTACCCCATAGTCACCAATATCCAGCATATTGATAAGCCCAATGTCAGTTTGTAATCCTCATTTTGTTTACATCTTATTTGTCACATCTGGGCATTCCCTCTTTCTGGAAACAATTTCTTTCTTGCCTTCTAGGATACCACACCCTCTTGGTTTTCTTACTATTTCAATGACTTGCTCCTTCTCAGTCTATCAGTTTCTCTTCTTTTCTCTACCTTTAAATAGAATGTCCCAGTTCTTAGTCCTGGGACCTCTTCTCTTTACTATTTATATCTCATCCATTTTTATAGCCTGATCTTTCTCTGGAACTCTAGATTCCTGCATCTAACTGCTATTTTATGTTTTCCTATGGATATCCAATAGTTGCTTCAAACTTATTAGGTCCAACTCCTGATCATCCCACATAGGTGCTCTACCTGCAGTCTTCCTGAGCTCACTTAATGGCAGCTCTGTCTTTCCATGGTCAACCTTGGAATCATCCTTTACTTCTCTCTCTCATACACTACAGAAAACCCTACTGGGTCTCCCTTCAAAATATACCCAGAATGTAATCGTTTCTCACCACGTTCCCTGCTTCTACACTGTCCAAGTCTCTGTTATTGCCATCTGGATTATAGCAGTAGACTCCTAATGGGTATTCATGTCCAACCTTGTCTTTATCTAGTCTATTCTCAACACAGCAGCAGAGAGATCAGTGATAACTTTGGATCATGTCACATCTCTCTTAAAAATTGCCATCTTGGCAAATGAGCCAAAGTACTTTTGAAGCTCTACTGGGTTCAGGTAACCTGAGCTCTACCCACTGTTGCCTTTCTGATCTCATCCCCTACTTCTTTCTCTTTCTTCTCTCCTGCATCCCCTACATTGCTCTCCTCACTATTCCTCTTGTGAACTTCCTTAAGACCTTTGTATTGGCAGTTCCCTTAGCCTGTATTTCTCCATGGCCACAGGGCTTGCTCCCTCATCTCCTTCAAGGGTTTGCTCAAATATTCCAATTGTTTGTGAGCCCTACCATTACCTCCATTAAAATTAACCCCCTGTAAAAAGTAAACAATCTATATCACACTTCTGATCCCCATTACATGCTCTATTAAATTAAATTAGTTAATTAATTTATTACTTTTTTGAGATGGAGTCTCACTCTTGTTGCCCAGGCTGGAGTGCAGTGGTGTGATCTCGGCTCACTGCAACCTCTGCCTCCTAGGTTCAAGCAATTCTCCTGCCTCAGCCTTTTGAGTAGCTGGGATTACAGGCACCCACCACCATGCCTGGCTAATTTTTGTACTTTTAGTAGAGAAGGTGTTTTGCCATGTTTGTCAGTCTGGTCTCAAACTCCTGACCTCAGGTGATTCACCCACCACAGCCTCCCAAAGCGCTGGGATTACAGGTATGAGCCACTGCGCCCGGCCCTATTTTATTTTTCATAGCATTTACCTTCAGTATAACATAATATGTCTGTGTCTCCCACTAGGCAAGTTTCACTAGAGCAAAGATTTTTGACTATTTTGTCCCTAAAAATGTATCTTCAGTACCTATAGTAGATATTCAATCAATATTTGTTGAACAAATAAATAAATGCTTGAAACTTTCCATTTCCTTCTGCAAAGTGATTGTTTCAAAGGAAACTTGCTTGACTCTTACTTGGACAGAATTCTTACAATACAGCAAATGATGCCATGTAATGAGGCACCTTGAAAGATTGCTGGGATAAGCTGACAGCATGGCAGCCAACATAGTGACTCCAGGCTTGCAGGAGTTCTGTGCTTTCTGGAGGAAATGGTCATGAGTTTCCCACCCTGCCTTTTAAACTAAGGTAAGTCTCTTATAAAGACCTTTGTGAGAACTGTTTGAGGCTTCATGCCACTGCAAATCCATCTGAGATGATGACTGGGACCTTCATTGCCATTGTCTTAATTCTCATGGGTGTTGACTTGCTCTCTGGCATTCAGAGTTAGCTCTCAGTTACTTTGGTGCATTAATAGAACCACTATGCCTGCAGATTTGAAAAAAAAATGACATGTAGAATTTGTCTAAGAAATCAGTAAGTAAAACTTGTAAAAATCATTTTACAAGTTGTAAGATAGAAGAAATTGAAATTTTATCCAACAAGAACTTATTCAATGCTGACTTTGTGCCAGGCATTTTGCCAGGTGCTTGTTATACAATGATGAATAACACTTAGGCCCATTCTCAAGGAGCAGTGGGAGGTGCTGGGGATGACACACACACAGATAACATCAAGTAGCACAAAATGCTATGTCAGGGGCAGGCATAGGGTGCTAGGAGAAGATAGCACAGACGAGAAATATTTAGCTCATACCACAGGATCTTCAGAATGTTTCCTGAAGAAGCTGACAACTGATTAGATGCTAAAAAGACAGGCTGGATCTAGCCAGGAAAAGAGGGGTTGAAAGGACAGCATAAGAAAAAGTTAAAGCAGAAGCAAAGGCATGGGGGTGAATAGAAAGCATTGTGTGAACCACCAGCAATTAGGTGTGGCCTCAACATAAAGTATAAGGAGGAGATGGAGGCAGAGTCTCAGAGAACCTTGAATGCCAAGGTAGGGAACTCAATCTTGATCTTGTTCGGAATGAAGGGCAGTTATTGAAGGATTTTTAAGTGGGAGAGTTACATGCTCAGATTTGTACTTTAGTACTTGAAGGAGTGTAGAGGTTGGATTGAAGAGCAAATAGGAGAGTCAGAAAAACAGAATTGAGTGATAGTATGGGATCAGCTGAAGCACCCCCCTTGCCTTGACAGATCCCACTGAGCCTGACCCTGTAGAATTACTGGTGAGTGAAGATGGGAAGGAGGTCGTTGGCTTCGGCACTTGAGAACTCTAGGTGGCAGGTTCTAAAACAGGACTGGGGTGTTTAAATTTAGCATTTCCTGAATAGGGACCAATGGAGCTCTGAAAAAATAAGTCAAAAATATAAATACCAAAGAGATAATGAATGAAGAGTCATATATCTATCACCCACTCTCAATTGACCCTAAACTTTAGTGATCAATAAAATGGACATTAGATCTGTTCCCCTGTGACCTTGACTTCAGGATATCACCATTACGACTTATGGAGGGTGGCCATTTTCTGGCTAAAGAGCAAGATCCCAAGGTCCTCTAGTTCTCATTCTCCTGACATGAGGAAGACACCGGAGGGAGGTATAAGCAGCCTGCTGCGTGTGCAGGCACCTTGCCTCTCTCCTCTGGGTGCCTCCACCCACTGTGAGGAGCTGTGTGCAAACTGCACCTTGTCTTAATCCTCCCTTGGGTACTTACACACTGACCAGCCCCCTCCTGCCTCCTGACTATTGCACACTAGAAACTTCTCCATGATCAGAGAGCAAAAGCTCAATTGCCATGTGTATTAAAGGTCTGCAGTAAGCCCAAATCAACTAAATAGTCAATTTAGTGGGCACCGACAGACCCTATGCCCCAGACCTAAAGGAGTCCACATCAGGAGGGAAGACAGATGTATCTGACTAACTACAAGATAAAAACGAGAGGTGATAAGTGGTCAATGTACAATCAAATACAATATAAATACAATCAAACTATTAAGGGAGTACTTCATTCCAAATGGGGCATTGCTCACTAGAGACTTCATGGAGGAGGTGGCACCTAAAATGAACCCTGAGGATTATGTAGGACTTACAGACAGTAGGTGACTTCCTTCTTGGGCATCTGCTGGGATCAGCCCCATCTGACTGGATGGTGATACTTGCTTTAGCAGACATGACCCAGGGAAAGGTCATTTTTGCTCAGAATTTACACAGGCCACGAAGAGCAGCTGTAGAATGCATAGCCTATTGTGGTACCATGAGGGACTAAATACCAACCCCATGAAGTCGTCAAGCAGGGGCCTTCAACCCTTTCCCAGGACCTTCATGCTCTCCTTTCTTTTTCCAGTTGTGATTTATAGATGTGTTTTTCTCTATTTGGGAAAAAGTCTCAGAATTAGCTTAAATGGGCCAGAGACAGTGGCTCATGTCTGTAATCCCAGAACTTTGGGAGGCTGAGGTGGGTGGATCGCTTGAGCCCAGGAGTACAGGACTAGCCTGGGCAACATGGTAAAATCCCATCTCTACAAAAACAAAAACAAAAACAAACAAAAAAACCCCCCAAAATACAAAAATTAACCAGGCGTGGTGACGGGTGCCTGTAGTCCCAGCTACTCGGGAGGCTGAGGTAGGAGAATCACTTGAACCTAGGAGGTGGAGGCTGCAGTGAGCCTAGATGGCACCACTGCACTCCAGCCTGGGTGACAGAGCAAGAATCTGTCTCAAAAAAAAAAAAAAAAAAAAAAAATTAGCTTAAACATTGGGATGTTGTATGGAATATACACATCTAATAGGTTGAACAGAACTTGATTTTGAAAAGTCAGTTAAATATGTGCTAATTTTAGAAAATGTATTGTCTTACAGCTTGCTTTTTTTTTTCTCAGTGAGAGAAAGAGACAGAAACAAAGGCCCTTAAATGTGTTTGTTTGAAAAGAGGATACAAGATAAGAAACTTTCTTTTATCCTTAAAGGTTTAGAGGCTTTTATTGGTATGTTATTAATAATATTAACATTTTTGGCACTATTCCAACTATTAGCTTTTCATCTCAAAGATACTCACAATGTCAAAACAAATAAAACCTATTAGCCGAATTCATTGTCTCTCATCTGTGTATCTGCTGTTCTCTATACACCGTGGCTGATAGTAGGCCATGGCATATATCTCTCAACTATACTGTTAGCATTGGGTCTTTGTGTGACTTAGAAACAGAAGCTTCCTCCAGGCAAATTCACCACTTGGTGAGTGGAGAAAAAGCTGATTTCAAGCTGACTTTAGCTTCACACATCTCCTCAGCCTGGCACCCTAGTGAAGAAATCACCTGCAAGACAGTGTGCTGGGGCCCTGGGGAAACAGCTCTTTGGGGAGGTATCAGGGGCCTTAGGTTATTAAAGGTAATGCCCAGGTCCTATCTCAGAATGACAGGCTGTGTTATTCTGCATAACCATGTAAAATGTGTTTCCCATAGGCAGTTTCCTATTCGCAGACACAATTATGATATTAGATGGATGTTTCTTTCCCTGGCTATAGAATTTTCAATGTCAGTTACTTGCATTGTCTTACAATTCACTCGTGTTATCCCCAGCCCTGAGGAAATCTTCATTAAATGCTACAGTCTGGCATTTGCATGCTTTGGGGGAATGGGGAAAGGGACTGTATCTGTGCTTGGGATAGGATAGGGGGATAGGGCAGGGAGAAGATGGTGGCTGGGAGAAGCAGCTGAAAGCCTCTAAAGATGGCCGTAGAGAAGCCTGGAGTGCAGCAGGGAGCAGAAATGGTAAGCATCATCTGGAATCATGACAAGCATAAAAGACCATTCCTCAGGCCACCGCAGAGACATATTGGAGGAAGAAATCAACTAAGGGCTAGAGCGAAAGGGTGAGGACTCAGGGTATTTGAGTATTAAAATGAAGGGTGATTCTGGGAGCTGGAGGCTTAGAATCTCATCAAGAGCTGGAAATCAGGTAGGTAGCAAGGAAAGGAAAGAAAAAGGACTGGGGAGCAGCAATGTCAGAAAAGGGGCAACTTACTTGGACTTAGGGATTGGTGTCCTGCCCTGTGGGGAAGCTAAGCCCTTTTGGCCAGCTGGGAGCCTCTAGCCTGTCAAAGCAGAGGAGACCGCAGAGGGTGCCTGCTGAAGGAGACTGGGCTTAAGGCCTCTTCCCTGGTGCTTCTGAGGAAGGAGAGTGAGATCTGAACTTAGGGGCCATGCCCTCTGCACCCTGGCCTGTCTCCCTTTCGACCTCCTCTCCTACAACTCTACCTCTCGTTGCTCATGGTCCTGGCCACGCCCGCCTCCTCTCTACTTCTGGACAGGCCTCCCTGGTCCTTGCTCCAGAGCTGTGTGCTGGCCATCTGCTCCGTGATGGAAACGCACTTCTCAGGCCTTTGCTTGGCTGTCTGCTTCTGGTCAGTCAGGGAAAGTGTCATTTGCTCAGGGCCTACCCCAGCTACCCAGGACCGAGGAGTGCCCCATCACTGCTGTCACATCTTGCTGTTGTATTTGCATCCTCCAGCTTGTGATGACCTATTTTCTGTTCAACTGGATTCAGTTTGCCTGTCTCCCTCCATCAGAATGCAACCTCCATGGCGCAGGGGTCCCCACTGCCTTGCTCAACACCTTATTCCCAGTGTTGGGAATAGCATGTGGCATATGGCGGGGCGCAATAAACACTGGCTGAATGAATGTGTGCATGCTAGAGACCAGGACAACTGAAGATGGTCATGGGAACTGATGATAGATAAGCAAATGGCTGGCTCTTAGGGGTTAGGGAAATACTTTGGAGTATCTTCCCAGCTTGCACTCACAGTACCCACTCCTCCCCATAGTGGGCACACCACCATGCCTGGCTAATTTTTGTTATTTTTTTGTAGAGATGGAGGTCTTAGTATGTTTCCCAGGCTGGTCTAGAACTCCTGAGCTCAAGCAATCCATCCACCTTAGCCTCCCAAAGTGCTGGGATTACAGGTATGAGCCACTGTGCCTGGCCTTATTTTATTCTTTAAAGGAATTTCAGGGCTGGGCATGGTGGCTCACACCTGTAATCCCAGCACTTTGGGAGGCTGAGGCAGGGGGATCACCTCAGGTTGGGGGTTCAAGACCAGCCTGACCAACATGAAGAAACCCTGTCTCTACTGCAAATACAAAATTAGTCAGGCGTAGTGGCGCATGCCTGTAATCCCAGCTACCTGGGAGGCTGAGGCAGGAGAATCGCTTGAACCTGGGAGGCGGAGGTTGCGGTGAGCTGAGATCATACCATTGCACTTCAGCCTGGGCAATAAAAGCGAAACTTCGTCTCATAAAAAGGAGTTTGAGTTAGGTTTTCTGTTCCTAGAAACCTAAAGCATTCTACTTGACTCAGGGTGTGATAACTGTCCCATTCAAAGCTCTCTGGGCAACTGGCTCCATTGCTATCTTGTATGGAATTTATGCTCTGCTCTAGGGACTAGTCTCTCTGAAAGGACTATGGGTAAGGCAACAACAAAAACAAAAGCACTCTGGAAGAGAGGGGGACTTTCAGAGCTGTCCTAATGGATAGACCAGCAGCAACATGTCGAAGCCCCAGTGAGATCATTTTGACTGTGTAGAAGCAAAACTTTGTCAAAAATTAGAACTTCTTTAGAATAGCCTCTCAAGACATCGCATAAGAAGATGGGAGAAGATTGCCTTTGAAATGGGCCCAACTTACATACCCATACCTCTGTGGAAAGAAGCAGTGGATAGAGTCAGAGAGCAGCTTTTCTGAGTGAGCAGAACTGCAGGGAACAGAATCAGGAGTGAGAAGGCCTCTGGGAGCCACGACATTCTTATCTAATACTTGAGGCCAATGTGGCAACAAGCAGAAGTGCTTATGAGTAGATTTTCTAGATGTTAATTGCTTAAGATTATTATGATTTTGATTTATTTCACATTTGAATTTGATTTCTTATCATTGTTTGTTTTGTTTCCTCAGTGTGTGTGTGTGTTTTTAAATATAAACCTGTAATGCTGTCAGTTCTGTCTTACTCAGTGACCCTTGATTGCTCATTCACATTTTAAAATTAACAACTGGGTATTTTGTATATATTTTCTCTGCTTTCGTGTGTGCAGACTAATTTTCTAGCTATCTCCTTCTCTAGAGTTGGGATCCAACCAGCAGCAATGTCAGATTTGTTGTTGTTGGTTATGAGGTACATGCTAGCCCCTTGCAAGAAACAGTTTCAGGCACAGCTGGATCCAGAGGTTCAGACAGTGTCATCAGGACTCATTATCACCTTCTCCACTTCTCAAGTATGCTTTCTTTTGTTTCACTCCATCCTGGAGCGCAGTCTATTATTTTGATGGTGAGATAGCAGCCAGCAACTCCACATTTATATCCTCACAACTTCAAGTCCAGTGGAAAAGTGTGACTTTTCCTGATAGTTCCAACAAAATTCCTGGGCGTAAATTGGATCACACACTCACCCTGAACCAATCCCTGAATGTGATGATTGGGCTTAAGCCTGGGGAGATGCAAAGACGCTCCTGGAGCTGAAGATGTGGATACCTCTACCCAAACTACATGGTTAGAGGGGGAAGAGGGGATGAGTCTTCAAAGGAAAATGTGGTTCTTTTATCTGAAGAGGAGAAGAAAAGCTGCATAAGCAAAGTCATACATTTTCACTTCAGGCCTTTTCAAGCTAAGATAACGAGGGAAAATTATGTTCTGCTTTGGAGGAATAAAATCTTTGCAACTATAAAATTTAGTCTTAACAGAATGCAATATTTAAAACACATCCGTGGGAAAACCACACAGAACATAGCATGACTTCTAAAGTAAAAAAGAGTATTCCATTAACTTTCAGAGTTTTAAAAACAAAGGGCTTTCTGTTAATAAATTTTACTACATATTGTTCAGTGCATGTCCTACTGGGTTTAGAAATTGTGGTTATTTTTGAAGCATTTGATTAGGTGGGGAGGAAACATCAGAAGCAAAGCAGCTGAAAGTACATTAGCAAAAAACCTACATCCCAAATTATTTGGGAATGTGAAGTCATAAAGGATGATGAATCGGTGCCAGCAGGATGGAAACAAAATAATTTTCTTTAAAATTCTAAGGCATTGTTCCAGTTTTAATTGTTAAGTGAGCTGAATAATAACAGCTGAGAAGGAAAAGTCTTTGAAAACCAGCATTACTGTGTGATCCCTACACTGACCATGCCAGAAACTGGTTGTGCTCTGATTGGCATAGCTGTGTCTTCAAAGCTGCTTGACCAGCACAGAAG
The DNA here is from genome assembly GCF_003255815.1 of Theropithecus gelada. NCBI lineage: Eukaryota > Metazoa > Chordata > Mammalia > Primates > Cercopithecidae > Theropithecus > Theropithecus gelada. Next base: position 58,140,045 of record NC_037682.1, read on the forward strand.
TGAGGTTGAGAGGTTTGCTGACATGTGTCGGCATATGTAAAACTTTTTCCAGGGAGAGGGCAAGAGAAGGAAAAGAAAAGTTAAACTGGAACTCCAATAGGTTATGAGATTCATCTTGATGATAAAACAATGAAGAGAGAAAGCCTTTCCTAACAGGTGGAGAGAAGTAAGTCCACATTTGGACCCAAATAAGCTTGGTAGCTATGCCCAACAAGCACTGAGATGGAGGAACACTGTGAGTTTAAATCTGTATTTAGTCAGCTTTTGTTACAATAACAACCCCCAAATCTTAGTTGCTTACAACAATACATGCTAATTTCTTGCTGATGAGTTTGTGGTTGGCTGCAGCTCTGCCAGACAGGTAGAGATCTACTTCTGCATTGTCTTGTTCCAGGACCAAGCTGAAGAAGCCCCTGTTTTCCAGGGCATGTTATTCCCATGACAGATGCTAGAAGTTCAAGGGGGTGAGTAGAAACATGTGGAACTGGCATGTTGTCATCCGTTCATATTCTGTTGATCGAAGCAAATCACAGGCCCGAGTCCTAAGTCATTGGAGTCAAGACCCTGACAAGAGTGTGGTGGGGCATATAACAATGAAGAAATAATACCATCTACCTTAATCTGACAGCTCGGCCAGTTATTTGTCTCATGATGTTGGATAAATTAGTTAAACCTCAGTTTCTTTTATCTGGGGAGACAAAACTGTTTACTTCACAGGGTGACAGCTAAACTAGGGATGCTTGTACAGCGCTGAGCACAGTGGCCTGGATAGAGTAGAAAATCTAACATTGGATTGTTATTCATTGGAGGGATCATATTACAGGCAAAGCATGCCTCCTTGGGAGGAGTGGCATCCTGACTGGCATCAGGGAGAAGGCAGACAGGAGTTGAGAACTTAGCTGGGCACAAGGGAGGGTATGGTAGTGGGGCAGGCAGGAGAGGGTTTAAGGTGGAGGGAAGAGCAGGGGCCCACCAGACCCAGTGCTCACAAACACTGGGGAATGGATGAATAAATGGGTACAAGAGGAGAAACAGTTCAGGCCCTCTCTCAAACAACTCCAGGAGAACAGCTGGTCTGAGGATGACTGTGGCTTTATTTTCTAGGACAGCCTGGTCACCTTGCTTCCTCTGGGTGAAGCAGACTTTGCCCCTTGAGATCAAACCTGGCAGGCTGTGCTTTCCACACCCCCAGTCCAGTTGCCTCTCTTGTCTCTACTGTCATCATACCCTGCCCTGTACTTCCCCTTCTCCAAACCACTTCCAAACCCTGTACTTCCCCTTCTCCACTTCCACTGTCTCCAGCCCTCCTCTGGTGCTCCATGCCTACCTCCCCTACATCCTTAATCCTTTATGTAAGCTTTCTATCCACTTTCGCACTTCAACTGAATCCTGGTTCTCCCTTGAAGTCACAACACTTTCTTTGTAGCACTCTCAAGAGACCTTTTAGTCCCTCACATTCCATGCATCTATGTATCTCAGGGTGGCCTGGCAAGGTTGTCACTTTTGGTCCTTGGTTTTTTTTTTTTTTTTTTTGAGATGGAGTCTCACTCTGTTGTCCAGGCTGGCTCACTGCAACTGTTGCCTCCTGAGTTCAAGCGATTCTTGTGCCTCAGCCTCCTGAGTAGCTGGGATTATAGGCACCCACCACCACGCCCAGCTAATTTTTGTACTTTTAGTAGAGACAGGGTTTTGCCATGTTGTCTAGGCCGGTCTCGAACTCCTGATTTCAAGTGACCCTCCCACCTCGGCCTCCCAAAGTGCTGGGATTACAGGTGTGAGCCACCATGCCTGGGCTCTTTGGCTCCTTGATGCCTTTGCTTCTCCACTTTCTCATAACCCTCTGAGTCTTGGCTTCTCCTCCCTGGTTCCATCAGCAACACCCTTGGCCACCCTCCTTCATTCTGTGAAGACTAAGCCCCTGCTGCTTCCAGTTTTCCTTTCCACCTCAAGCCCTGAATCTGCCCCACCCCAGTCAACTGGGCCTGGCAGCCATCTCATCCTTAGTGCTGACCCATCCACTGTGAAGCCACGACTGAAAAGGGGGGTTCAGGTCTCTGGCGAAGCTGGAGAGACCCTGCCCCTCCCTCATTGTGCCTGCTAAAGAATTACATTTGAAGGCCTATGAAAAGTGAGTTATTTTGAGATAATTCTTTTTGCTCTGTAGAGCAGGGTTTGCCACTTTTTCAAACTATTTCAGTATGTCTGGAAAGCAGAACCACACATCATACAACATTGGAGACACAGGGGGCACAGTTGCCATTTTCAGCATAGATTGACGTGCATAATCGTAGCGTGAAATTGCAATAAATAAAGCACAGTCATCTTGCTAAAGCGGCACACTCACAGCGGATGCTGTCGTCCTTGGAGCAGGAGGTGTGTGCTGCTACACTGTTCCGCCTTGAGGTAAGCCGCAGCAGGGATTTGGAGCCCTGAACAGAGAAGATCTGCATGAGGTGCCTGTATCCACACTGCTTTTAGCAGGCGCCATCAAAGGCAATGATGTTTTCCCCAAGCCTCAAGCCAGATCCCTGAACCTGAGTATGGCACCCTCTCACTGTAAAGGCTGCATTCAGAATAAATCTCAGATAGAACCAGATGGCTCTGAAGCCCTTCGGAGAGAAGGCCTCCCGATTTCTCCTCAGTTTCACAAAGTCACTAGATTGTCTCAACAATATTTGGGATATTTGTGAAATATCCCAAAGTTCACGGGACCCCAAGCCCAGTGGTAATTCTTTCCTTGCAGACTGTCAAGGCTTTGCTTAAAGCCCCTCCAGAGAGGTAGAGCTCATGCTGTTAAGCAAAACATGAGATGCTGTTGGTGAGGGTGTTTTTCATTCAGCTTTTTGGAGTGTAGACGTTTGAATGTGCAATCTTCTGAAACCATACAATGATTGTCAATGAAGGATCTCTAATTTGTGAGTCTGGAATGAGTTTGCACACTTCATGCAGAGCACATGGGAAGCTGAGCCCACCCTCTTGATCTCATTCAGCCAACACTGAGCACCTAGTTGTGTGCTGGGGCCTATACAATGGTCTCAGGATTCAGAGATGAATGAGATACAGTATCTGTTTTCAAGGAACTCATAGTTTATTCAGGAAAACCAACACAACATTACAAAATAGCATTTTGGGAGCTATCACAAAGAGATATATACAGAGAAAAGGTCGTCTGTATGTTGAGTTCAAAGGAAGTAAATGTTTGTGAGGGAGCTTTGTGTAGCTATCACAGACAAAGAGAACAGCACATACAAAAGCAAAGTGGCACCGCAAAGCAGTGCTGCCAGCGTCCCAGAAGTGGTCTGTGTGCTGGGGCTGGGGCATAAAATGTTCAGAGGCAGTGATTGGCTATGCCTCCAGATAGAGAGGGGCCAGGTTGTGAAGGCCTCTGTGTGCCCTCTAAGGAACTTGGGTTCTAACCTATAAAAGGAAGCCAGGGAGAGCCAGAGAGAAATACAGAGAATTGGAGTAAGGTACCAAGGTGAGTCGTGAAGGGGGCTGGCAGTTCCCTGAGGTATTCACTATGGCACAGGAAGGTGGCCACCTCTGTCCCTGCTCAGAGAATCAGTGATACGAGGGCAAGATTGATCAGACTCTGAATCGGACAGTTCCAGAACATTGGAAAGCCTTAGTGGTCCATCAGACAGAGTGACCTCACCAGCTCTGCAGACACACACACTTCCATTTGCCAAACTGCAAATACTGAAGCAAAAGGGCACCAGGATGCATGCCTCTGGGCCCTGAAGTGGACAGCCCTGGTGATGCTGGTGTGTCCCATGCTTCTCTCCCAAGCTCCCCTCAGGGATTGGGTCCTCACTGCCTAGTGGATCATTCATGATTCAGCAGTGATTGCAGGAGGCCTGCGGAGCTGACCAGGGACCAAAGTGGGCTCACAGACAGAAAGGCAGGGCAGGAACAACCTACCCACATTCTTCAGGAGGAGGGGAAGAGAAGCAAGGAGAAATGAGGGTACTAGTCTTCCGCTTCTGGAGAGGGAGCTTGTTGGTGTCACCTCCTGCTTCCCCTTGAGGGAGTCAAGGCAGAGGGGCTGGGGGGATGGCCAGGGAGGGCTTTTTCTTCCCTTGCTCTGGGAAGCGCTAGGATCTAGGTTCTTAAAAGACCATCCTGTGGTGCCTGTGGTACCACATGCTAATGTTTGGGATCGGGAAGTTGTTATGTTGTCACTGGCTCCAGAGATCACTGGACAGGAGGACCAGCCCAAGAGTAAGCCCTCTTGAGAGTTCTCAAAGCAGGAGAATCAGTGTTTCCGGCCAAGACTCCATAAATCTCATGAAGTCTGGTTTCTCCTTTAATAATAATGATACTAATAATAGCTAATATCCATTGAGCAAACATTAGGTACTAGGCACTCTTGTAAGTGTTCTGCATTTATTAACTTATTTAATTCTTACAACTCTCAGAGGTGGTTAAAAATTAGTCTTCACTGTACAGTCCTTCCCACGATAACTATGATTATCCTTGAACACAGAGACTTGATATTCCAGCTCCATGATTTCAGCAGTTGGGAGCTTCTCATTTCCTTTGCAGCCCTTGGCTCGGCGATAGGCACAACTATAAGGTCAAGTGGGTATTTTCCAGGCAAGTCTAGCACGTGGACTTGATGCTGTGCCTGAGGCTGGTTCCCAGCTTGGGGCTCCCACATAGAGGCTGCTTATGCCAGGGCAAAAGCGAGCCTTGTGACCAGTTCTATGCCAGCTACAAGAACTGGGTTTTTTAGTAACTTCAGCACAGGAACCATGTGCTGTGGGCAGTAGGGTAGGATGGTCTGAGCCCAAACACCGGCCAGAGGACTAGTGCAGCCATCTGGAAGAGTCAGCTCACAAAGACGAGACTTCCCCAGGGCCCCACTGTATAGACAGTGCCTCTGGGATTCCAGTATTAGGCATAGTCTGAAGAGGATTCAGCCCAAGCCTCCTGTCTATTAGAAAAAGTGTCTCCCTGGCTGAAGGAGGCCAGGAAGCAGTTGCATCCCTGTGGGCCATCTTCTCAGATGCTGCTTTGTGTGGTGTAGTAAAAAACAAAAGTGACTTAGGTCAGAAACTTGAGGCATGACTATGTCCCACTGTTAGCCAGTGAAAGCCCATCAGAAAGAGAGAAAAGGGTGGTTGGAAGTGTAGGAGGAGAGCAGGCATATTCAGGGGGCCAGCAGTGCAGCAAGGTTTTTGGAGAAGCACCAGGGCTGGAGCCATGAGAGGGCAGGGTCAGAGAGGAGGGGTGCAGAGGGGGACTGCAGTCAGAGGCTCCCAGGGGACCATCCCCAAGGGAAGTCAAGGTCAGAGAGAGCAGAGAGCGCCCGTGGAGTCCAAGGCTGGACAGCGAAGCCCAGGGGCAGCCCCAGCCCATGCCACATGTGCTTTCAGAGGCCCTAGTTCCCGCTGAAGCACATTTTTGGACATTTGATTTCTCCTTTCTGCTTCTCTTCTTTTCTTGTGCATACATGTATGTTAAATAATATCAATTATCAAAGTTTATCTAGCATCCATTAAGTTCTAGATGCTGTGTTAAACATGTTACATTCGTTTTTTCACTTAAGTCTCACACAACTCCCTGAGGTAGGATCTATTGTTGTGTTGCTAAAGAGTAGAAGAACCTGAGGTTTAGAGGAATTTAGAAACTTGCTCAAGGACATACAGCTCAAAAATGGCAAAGCCAGAATATGAAGCCAGCTCCAGCACTCATGCTTTTAAATACCACACTGTCTCCTGGGTTCCCCAAGTGAAAAGACCCCATCCCGGCTTTGATAAGCAGATGACGGCCCAGGGCCCTAGCAGAATCCCAGCAGGGGAAGACTCTCCTGGAAGCTCCTTGGCAAAACAAGTCACCTTCTAGTCTGTCCCCAGCCACTGACCTCTAAGTCCCAGTGCTAATCCTGCTTTGGAAAATCACAAACTACATGGGAAATCAAAGGCAAAGTCCCAGCTCCCTCCTATGAATCCATTCCTGCTTGGCCCTTTATGTGGTGCAGGCCCCCAGGGAGGCAGCAACTACAAGCCAGGAGATACTCTTGGCTCTGCTTTCATAGAGAAAACCTCCATTGGCTATGGAAATTGGGCAATTTTTCACTTAAAACCATCTGAAAACAAAATTCAGTGCCTTCAAAATTATATATTCACAGAACATTTCCAGACTCTGGAATAGGATTAGATGGTAATGATTTAATTGATGGTTAAGTGTGTAGATAAAATGAATATGCTGAATTCTTTCCGTAATTATCTCTCCAAGGAGCCCCAGCAGCTGTAATTACTGTCTGAGGCCAAAATTACAAACCAGCTGTAGTTTTAAGCAAAATACATTGCAGCCTCCACTGGATCGCTGAGGAAAAGTCGGTCCCTACCAGCACAGAGGCCCACTAGGACCCATCAAAAAGGGAGCACAGCCCTTAAAGAAGTTTATTCCCAAACCTCAGGGAATGTGTTCTCGCAGCATTGTTCTACATCCTGGTGCTTCACTGTCACTGCACGCTGCTCTCTCGTTGCAGCTGGAAACCATTCTTCCTCCCCTAGGAAGATCAGTTCATACTGATCTCTCATCCTGAGGACCAGAGAGCAGACTGAGCAAAAAGAGGCACTATTAAATCTCAGCCCAGGGAGGATGGGGGAGCCCTCGCGGGCCTGCAGGGAGACTGGCGGTCTCACTACAACTCAGAGTCTGTACCCTTTTGGTAGCCAATAGGCCAAATTAGGTTCTAAATCTACTTTTGGCTATAGTAAATTGGAATGGCTGATTCCACTGATCAAATGAATCCAATCATGACCAAATTCTCTGTAGAAGCTAAGCTCCTCCCTGAATAGTTATGCAAAATCCATGCATTCATTCAACAACCATCACAGAATTATGGAGTACCTCCTATGTGCCAGGCACTATGTGAAGGATTGGGTATACAATGACAAATAGAGCAGATATGGCTCCTGCACTATTGGACTGTGGCTCTTGAATTATCCTTCACTTGACTTGGAACCTGCCAACAGTCCTGTCTGGGACACTAGGATCTGCATCTTTAGATTAGGTGGTTGGGTAGAAGAGAGTTTCAGGATGAAGTCGGCATGCTGCAGGTGAAGAACGGAGCACGTGAGCTGCTGATTTCAGCTGAGCTGGCTGGAGACACTGGCCTTGGCTCCCAGGAGCTTTGTCTGCTCTGCAGCCTCTTTCATGCATTCAGCACTTCCTGAGGTGCCTACTGTGTGCACAGACTGTGCCCTCTGTGGTTCACTCCTTTACCCCCTAAAACATGGACATCATGCCCTATCCTTGTTGTGTGGAGCTCTTGCTAGGTATGACTAAGACAGAATACAGTACCAGGTAACACCATAACTGTTATTAAACAATCTCTATTATTTTCTTATGTCTATTTCCTCAGCCAGATTGTAAATTCTGTGGGGGATGGGACCAGCATTTCCCCATTATACCTCCAGTGCCGGGTAGGGTGCTTTGCACTTGCTCAGAAATATTCGGTTTAAAATAAATTCTCCAACTCCACTTCCAAAGGGGAAGCCAGGGGATTCCTTTTCAGGAGAAGGTGTTAGGCAGTGGGGACTGCAGAACAATGAGCAAATCGAGACTTCCACAAGGGCACACCAGAGTCCACTCATTCCCATTCAAAAAGTCCTCTCATTCCTTCTTTCATTCTCATTCTCATTCATTCATTCATTCATTCATTCTCTCTCTCTCTCCTTTTCTCTCTCTCTCTCTCATTTTCCTCCTGGAAGACAGGTGCCATGTATTTTTATCACTGAATCCTCAGTGTCTGGACATCGCGTGGTACAGAGGGCCCCTAAATAAGTGTTTATTGAATCGACGTATCAATGAATCCATCAGAGTCCTGAAGAGTTACCTGCAGTGATGTCAATGGCCAGGGGAGGGCAGCAAAGGGCAGCAGAGCTGACGGCTGAGGCCCTAGGAAAGGGCTACTGCTCTTTGGGAGACAGATGCTTGGCATTGAGTCAAGGAACCCATTACCCATGTGAGTATCTGGAGACACTGAGAACCCCAGGACTGGAGAAAATGGCTGACAGGAATTCAGCCAGTGTCAGAAGCCCAGTGTCATACAGGAGGGGGACTAATTTGAGTGGGGAGCTGCTGAAGTGGGTGCCCAGTGCTGGTGGTGAAGGTGTGTGGAGAGAGGAGCTGAAATCCCGATTCCCAGAGAGATAGTCTAGAGTCACAGTGTTGGCAGCACAAGTCCTGTGCTGAGCTCTCTGGGATTCCAAACATGCCTGAAGGGTTTTGACTCTCTGGTTCTTGAAATGACAAGTGTTCCAAAAGTCGGGTCTCACATCATCCTCCACCCTGGTTTGCACTGCAGAAGAGTGGGAAGAGAGAGAGCCAAGAGCAGACCACAGCCGCATGTGTGTGGAGACGTGTTCTCCAGCCCCTCCTCAAGTCCCACCACAGGGGTGGGAAATGACAGCGTTGGGTCTGTAGAGGAAAAGCTCCTCCCCTCAGCCATTTTCACTGGAGAGTAGAGTGTTGATGGCATGTGCAGAGACATGGCAGGAGGCGGTGGGTTTGCTGGGACCATCTCTTATCTGGAGAGTTTCTCAGTGGGCGCTGCTGGTCTGGCAAGCTTTGAGATTCAGATTTGGTTTGTTGCCCTGTGGTGTGTGTGCTGGCTTGAGCTTTTTGGAATAGGCTACAGAATGGTTTGCTTCCAGGAAGGTGGATAATGGAGTGCAGAGTTGTCATGAGAAGAAATCGGGTGTCTGTGGGGCAGAGTTGGCTGGAAGGTTGGCTGGGTATTGCCAGGGGAGAAGGGGATGGTGTTTTTCTTGGTGTCCCAGAAGAAGGGATCCATCTTCAGGGCTGAACCTGTTTGGCCCACACAGTCCCATTCCTTTTGCCAATGACTGCTTCAAACATTGGCATACTTCTGGCCATGATGTGTAAGGAGCCGGTTTGCTGGGCACTTGAATAATTTTTTCCTTGCTCTTAACAGAGAGCTACAAGAAGTACATTTTCCTGTGGATACTTTCATGTCTGGATGCAATGCCTAGATCTGCATCCATCTTGCGACCAACCTGAAGATGAATCGAAAGGAAGGAAGGATGGCCCAGTAGCCTGGGAAGAACTGGTGTTCCTGATACCATCATTAACCACAGAATCTACAATCCCTGAACCCCCCATCCTTAACTACAGAATCGACAATCCTATCTCTAGACACTCTGTCCAGATGCTACACTTTCTTTGTTCAATCTAGTTTGTGTCAGGATTTCTGTTCATTACATCAAAAGTACTGGTAGCAAAACAACTGGAGAAGTTTCACTTTGTCTTTAACCAAAGAAGACTTCCAGGAAACATCTCCTCAGTGGATTTCTCCCTCACCACTGGATTTTTGTCTCTGTACTAGTGCTTTGATTTGTTTTAGGAGTTTCACCTCTCCACCTGTCATATGCCCCTGGCAGGCTCATTTCTGCTAATGCCCACAATATGCATATCAATGAGCTTTCAACCTTAGGTACGCAGCTCTTCAGGCATGTATAGCACATTAATCTGTCTGCTTCTAAGTGGTCTGTTGATATGTTTGGGTTACAGTTATACCTACAAGGCTGTGGTCATTGTCCTGGGTTATTCTATTTGTTCTCTCTGCAGGATGCATTAGGACACCCAAGGCCATGGCCGTCATTTGCATCTAGGATTCAATCTTATCTCCTGTGAATCACTGGAAACCTCCTGTCCTGGAACCCTTTTTTTCCACATCCCACTGGATGTCATTCATAGCAACTGGTCTTGTGGGTTGTCTGTTTTATTGTGTTGTCTTACTCTTCCTCTTGGTATCAGTTTTTAAATCCTCTTGATGAGATCAACTAATCAATCACTAAGCAACATAGTCCCTCATGTAAGATTCTCTGCACTCTTGGCTAGAATGATTTATTCTGGTATCTTAAGCTGTGTTTCAGAACCTCATTCTAAATATCAACCTATTCTTGTGAGTCCACTACTGATCATCTTTAGATATTCTTCAGTCTTCTAGAGTTCCAAAGGGCAGTAGGAAGAAGCAATGAAAATACCACCTGTATTCTCACATCTTTCATTTTTCCACTCAAAAAATACTGCCATGTTCACTCCTGGTGAAATGTTTATGTCCATGAGAAGCAGTGGCTTTGAATAGTTTTGGCAGACTCTTTATAGTGCTTTACTCAACATTGGGAAGGTATCTTGCCATCAGACCTTTTGGGTCTCCATGAAACTTCTTATACCCCCTCTAGGAAAAGTCACTAACTGTGATCTTTCTGAGCTTCTAAACACAGCATTTTTTGTACACTCAAGTGAGCGGGGGTCCTCCCTCATTTGTGCTTCTCTTCCTTCAAGTGTGACTTCCTTGCAGTAGGATGAATCTCATGCCTATTTGTGTTATTTTGCTAATTCCAGCTTCTGTTCTACTTGGGGCGGGGGGTTCCAACTCTTTTAAGGTTTCATCTTCAGCACTTCTAAACCATGGGAAACTATGTGAAAACAAATGTAGTAGCCAAACACACCATTCATCACTGTGTTTCTGGACAGCTACAAGACCATGCGTGTTCAGGTGAGTCTTCAGGTTGTACGGGAATAGAGGCTCACTCAAGGTAGTTCAATGAAAGTCTAGATGGGAGTGCTTATGGTGTTCTATAATAAAGTACTCATGGAACAATAATAGAAATGGATTCTTAGAGAAGCCCAAGAGAAGGAACTATGATTGCTTCATTTCCCTGACATTTCTAAGTTTGGTGGCGTAATCTAATCAACTCAACTCACCTTAGGGTGCCAGGCCATGTCATAAGTCACTGGACTGCCCATAAACAGGTTTCTGGGAGCATGTCCCCATCTTGATCCAATCACCTGTGGCCAGGGACACACATTTTACAAACCATGGTGGTTAGGGCTGCCTGTTCAACAGATACTAGGGGTGAAATTGTACATGCATGCAGGGGAGGCTGAGATGGTAGGCACCGTGAGTAACATGTTCCAGGGTGGGCTCTGCCTCTTGTCTGCTCTGTGACACACCCCGGCTTCCTTGTCCTGACCTCTCATTTGCTAAAGTCTGATTTCCATCTTTGAAGTCTCTGCTCAATCTCTCCAGCCTTCTGCTCATGTCTTCACCTCCTACCTTGCAGCCTGTCTTTTGACTTGATGTTGCTTGACTGCAATTCCTGTGGTTTGGCCTGAGGGTCCACTCCAATGAAATGCTCCTCTGGCAGCCTTGGCAGGTGTGTCCCAGTGTTCCTGGCTGTCTCCTTGCACCAGTGCAGGCTGCTTGAGATTAGACATGCTCCTCCCTCCTATCAGTCCACCTTGGCCCTGACACTGACTTTTCTCAGCCTCCTTTTGTTTGTCTGCTGGGGCAGAACAAGGTTTCCCAGAAGGTTTAAATTTACATTCTTGGTCAAGGTCTCACACCATCATGACACTGAAGCAGAGAGAGTGACTTCCTTCTCTTCTATGCTGTGTGCATGCCTCCATGCCCCTACTAGTCTGTATAATTCCAGTTTCTATACTTTCTTCCATTCTTTCCTGAAACTTTGTCCTCTCTGTTAAAGTAGATTTTTAGGGATTTGTTTCAGGTTGGTTCATCCCTCTGAATATCTTGGGTTTGTCTGATTGAAGCCAAATGGACACAGTGAGTGTTTCCTTTCTGAGTGGTGGGCGGTGGCTCTTGCATCACCTTTGGGTCCCTTAGAGCTTTAGAGTAAATGCTCAAAGACTGCCCACAGCTGGACTAGAGGCTGTGAATTAGATCTGGGAGGAGAGGACTTAGCAGGAAAAAGCTTCTGTATCTGATGCTAAAATCAGAGATGAAGTCTGAACAGAAGTGGGACATCCAAGAGTCAGGGGTGGGATGTAGGAGGTGCATGGGATGACAGAGGCGGGGCTCAGATCTGAGAAGGGCAGTTTCAATGTGCACAGCAGAGCACTGGGGAGGGGATGTATTGTTCCGTACAAGCTGATGAAAGTTGATAGAAGAATAGGAACAAGGCTTGGATGGTGACAAAAGACCTACCTGCACCAATGTGAAAAAAGTGGCCCTTTCAAGGCTGAGCCAGGTTGGAAGAGGGCAGAACTGCTTCCATGACACCAGAGAGTGCTGCAAGTATGTGAGAAAACCTGGGCACCAAGAGACCTGGGAGAGAGGAGGCAGATGATGGGTGGGCCAAAGTTCTGGTAGTTGGGAAAGGTGATAGAAGGCATTGCATTAATGCTGGGTCCTCTGCCCTTGTCCTAAGAGCAGCACATGGCTGCTTCCGAATCCTGCCCATGTAGTAACATTTGCTTCCATATGCCACAAAGATGAGATGGGGCCCTGATGTGCCTGCTATAGGAGGGCAGAGCATCCTGTGTGCTCTGTGAGAAGAGCTGGGCCACGTGTCTCTGAGTCAAAGCCCATACACCAGTTATCCCCTCTCTCTCTTGTATCCTCAGCCTTTCCTTCCCTATTGGGGAAAGGAAAGAGCCTGCTCAAGTGGGGTCAGCATGTGTCTCTGGTCACCACCCTCTCCCCTGTGAAGGGTTGGCAACTCTCCCATCTATACAAAATTTGAAAGCACCAATTATATGATTGACACTGTTACACTGGAAAACAATTTCCTGTCAGACTCCCCCACTAGACTTTTTATAGGCAGGTGCTACGTCTTCGTCTCTCTCTCTACAGCACTTGTAGTATTTGCAACCTGGCAGGAATGAAGGAGTCCACGTGGAGTCAAGCACCTCAGGGAACCCCTTCATGGCAGTGACACATACCTCCAACAAGAATTGCCTCTTCCTTCCTTCTGTGGCTTTGCACAGCATTTTTTTTTAATTATAAATACACAGTTGGTCTCTCTATGCTGTTTAGGCTAAGCACAGCACAGCTCCAAACTGGAAAGTTAAATATTTGTGGTAAAAATAACTTATTTGTGCCTATGCAAATGTGGCAACACAAACTCAGGCATGTAGTGTTCTATGCAGAGAAGCTAAAACCAAGAGATGACATTAATTTCCAGTGAAAATATGTGATGACAATTTTAGAATTCTGGCTTTTCAGAAAAAAAAAATCACTCTAGAGGGTCCTAAAAATATGTGCAGTTAGTTATGAGTCCATATTTCCTTCTTACACTCCCACACTGGATCAAAATGCAGCGGTCGTTTTCAAAGTGCATATCACACAGTGATTTTTGAACACTGTGTGTGTTCAAAAATGGGCTGCTGCCCATTATGGGTTTGTGCAAAGGCAGTGCAATGGCAGTGGCCCATTATGGGTTTGTGAAATTAATGTAATGATTGTGACCAGTAGTCTATTTTTTTTTTTTTTTTTTTTTTGAGAGGGAGTCTGGCTCTGTCGCCCGGGCTGGAGTGCAGTGGCCGGATCTCAGCTCACTGCAAGCTCCGCCTCCCGGGTTTACGCCATTCTCCTGCCTCAGCCTCCCGAGTAGCTGGGACCACAGGCGCCCGCCACTTCGCCCGGCTAGTTTTTTGTATTTTTTAGTAGAGACGGGGTTTCACCGTGTTAGCCAGGATGGTCTTGATCTCCTGACCTCGTGATCCGCCCGTCTCGGCCTCCCAAAGTGCTGGGATTACAGGCTTGAGCCACCGCGCCCGGCCCAGTAGTCTATTTTTAATAAAAAAACAGAAAAGTGCATCATGTTATATGTATTAATTTCATGAAACTGTTGTTTCAGTTTTATATCTATGTCCATGTTATGATTGAAATGTATATCCAAATGTGAATCAATGCCAAGAACATTTGAGGCACACTGCTCCCTTCCATGTAGAACTAGGGACTTATTGAAATACTGTGCTACATCTTACATTGTTAACACTAAAGTCTTTGTGAAGCACTGGAAATTCCAAAAGCCAGAGAAATGAGAAACTTGGGCTATCTCTGGAAAAGTTATCCTTATTTAAGCAGTACAATAGAACAATAAAAAATAAGCTACTGGAAAGCCAGTATGGGTAGAGTTACAGCTTCCTAGAACCTTAATTGGCTGCAGAAAGGACACAAACACTTGTCCAACATCCCAGATACTATGCTAGGTGCTTTCATATATGTTATATCATTTAATTATCCACACACAGTTATCTAAAACCAGCTACTAATATCCCCATTTTACAGAGGAGGAAATGAATCCTCAGAGAGGGAAGATAATTCGCTCAAGCTCAGCAGTTCTAAGTGGCCTAGCTGGAATTAGGTTCCTCTTCCTGTTAGACACTAGTAACAACAGCACAACTGAGGTTGTCCACCAGGAAGCTGAGCTGTGTCATGTCTTCCTCTTTGATTAAATGATTTTGCTTTTCTCAATTTGTCTGCTTCGATCCCAGTAGCTCTTGCATTTATCTGTTTTAGACATTCAACTTTCAAATTAGATTTGACTTCATTAAAGAATTTGGCCAAAAAGAACCCCAAAAAACAAAAAACAAAAACCCAACTGGACACCACTGTATTAAACAAGTAATTTAAGCCTTTGTGTGTATGCTTAAGTTTGCTAAGAGCTCTTACATTTGTACATATACATGCATATAAACAACATATTACAAATAATCTAGAAATACATACGAGCACCATGGACCCTCAATCTGGGATCAGACTAAGCAACTTCTCATTTTACAATTCAAATGCAAATCCATGTTAATCCTACAGAAGATACTGCCCCCACTTTCCCTTCCTCCAAGGCCACCAAATTCCTTTCCCTGTGGCTGGCTGTCTGCTGCACCAACACTTCTATAACCTGCTCTTTCTTCAGCTTCTTTACTGCCTGGAAGGAACCTTATGTAACCTACCACCCTACCCACCTCAATAGCAAGCATGTCCTGCTCAGCAGCACAGTGTCTTAAACACAGAGGCCACCTAATGTTCTCTTAGCATGGAGTGGGTAGTGATGGTGGAAGGGCTCAGTCCTTAACTTCCAAGCCCTCCTCTCTAAAATTGGAATGCGTGAAGTCCTGAATCTGGCCCAGATCTGTTTCTCCTATAATAGTCCTGGCTCACCATTATTCCCTGTCTCATGGAGTTCTCTTCTGGTCTTTTCAGCTGATTTTTTTTTTTCTTTTTCTGAGATGAAGTCTGGCTCTGTTGCCCAGGCTGGAGTGCAATGGCACAATCTTGGCTCACTGCAACCTCTGCCTCCTGGGTTCATGTAATTCTCCTGCCTCAGCTTCCCAAGTAGCTGGGATGACAGACGTGCACCACCCTGCCCAGCTAATTTTTGTATTTTTAGTACAAACAGGGTTTAACCATGTTAGCTGGGCTGGTCTTGAACTCCTGACCTCAAGTGATCCACCCACTGTGGCCTCCCAAAGTGCTGGGATTACAGGCATGAGTCACTGCGCCCGGCCTTTCAGCTGATTTTCTAATCAAGAAGCTATATCAGTCTTTGTCTGCAGTTTGTCAAGGACTCTCTTTTAAAGTGCAGAGACTATCCACCTCAGCTACAGCACAGGGCTCAGCACTGTATTTCCAGTTATGAAATACAGTTATTTCATATATGTTATATCATTCTTAATTCTGTCCCTAGTTCCTGCTACTGAGGAAGTCCATACTCTGCAGGATAGTGTCCTGGTCTGCCATGAATTCAAACACAATCTGTAAAGAGAGTGAAGGAAGCTACATCTGTGCTTGGGGGCTTTAGAGAATTATTGGCTTGAAGCAATAAGAGGAACATCTGGGCTGAGTAGTCCTTGAAGACTCTCATGTGATTCAAAAGTCCTTTTCTTCCTTATTATTTCCTCTCTTGCTATCAAGCATCTCCTCTGGCAGCAGCAACTGAACTAAAAGTGATTTCTCTATAACAGTGAGCAAGTTTCTCATGGCCTTTGCTATTAACTCTTTCATGCCTGCTGACCTGCAAAAGAATCAGGAGGGCTGGTGCTGGAGCGGATGGCACACTGTGAGTGATGGTTTAGATTCTGCTTGGACTCAAACCATTTGGTTGATGGCAGTATCCTTGATTTTCCCCCTTCCTGTCCTGAGAGTATAGGGTTTCTCTGAATTATTACTTCTTTCTTTGCAAGGATCCATGGATCCTCATTCCTGATATAAGACTAGTTCTAGGTAAGTGCACATTCGTGTGATATATTGGTTCCATACTAGGCAATGGAAGTGCCACATTATCTGTAAGGAGCAGGAGAAGAGTCATTAGCCCTAATCCTGGGAACGAACTTTCTGTAACTTTAAGAAACATAAAATTTCAAATGCAGCTGAAAGGTTATATATATTCTGTCACCTCCAACTACTCACCCATAAATACAATAGGCACCATAGAGGCTAGAATAAAGGGCAAATTTAAGATTACAAGTGTGCTTGTAATAAATATTGACAACATCATGCCTTCAATGTTATCAATGTTGATGTCACCCTGCAGGCCCAAGGTAGAGAGGCAGAACTGCTCCCCTGGCTGCCCTGCCATGCTTTAGGGTCATGTGATACAATCTTCCATAGCCACGGGGCCTTGGTTTTCAACTCATTCCTGGACCTTGTGTGCCAAAGTGAGTCCAGCTTCCACACCCTTTACCTCCACCTCCAGGCTGATCCAGACTGCCAGGCCAGGATCCTCCAAGCAGGATCCTACCTTGATCTTAAAAACTTCCTATGAAGAGCTCTACCATTATGTTTTCTAAAACCAGAAGCCCACCCTAAGCCCTGCCTGGCTTTTGGTTCCTTCATTAGAGGCAATCACTGCCATAGAGAGCCCCATTCACTATCCCTCCATAGATGCTTCTAGAACTAGGTTGGGAGCACGAGATGCTCAGCCTTTATATTTTGTTATCTTGAACCACAAGGGAGTCTTTGAGGACTACCCAGCCCAGATCTTTCTCTTATTACTTCAAGCCAACAATTCTCTAAGGCGCCCAAGCACAGACGTAGCTTCCTTAACTGTCTTTACAGATTGTGTTTGAATTCATGGCACAGCAAAAGACTGTCCTGCTGTGTATGGAGTTCCTCAGTAGCAGGAACTATGGACAGAATTGAGAATAGCACTAACACTGGAAATACAGTGCTGAGCCCTAACACTGGAAATACAGTACTGAGCCTTGTGCTATAGCTGAGGTGGATGGTCTCTGAGTCTGTGGACCTCTCTTCAGCCAGTCCAATTCCTGTCTTTCTCTTGTGAATAAATGTTGCTGGCTCCAACTCAGCCCTATTTCTTGATGTGATTCTGACTCCAGTCATTAAGGGGGATGTCTTAGTCCTTTTGGGCTACTGTAACAAAATATCTTAGACTGGATAATTTATAAATGACAGAAATTTATTGCTCACAGTCCTTGAGGCTGGAAAGTCCAAGATAAGGTGCTAGCTGATTTGGTGTCTGATGAGTGCTAGCTCTCTGCCTCATGGATGGGGCCATCATTCTGTGTCCTTACATGGTAGAAGGGGCAAACAAGCTTCCTTGGGCCTCTTTTATAAGGGCACTAATCCCATTCACGAAGGCAGAGCCCTCATAACCTAATTGTTTCCCACCTCTTAATACTACCACATTGGGGATTAGGTTTCAACATATGAATTTTGGGAGGATGCAAGCACTCAGACCATAGCAGAGAGAGATTGCAGATAAGGCCCAGCAGAAAGCACAAGCAGATGTGGATGTATTTGGATCCACTTCTCCATTCCCATTTCCAGGACTTCATTAAGCATTAATAACAGGAAAAAAAAATTCAGAATGTTCATATTTTAAAATTTATAGTCAATCTTAAATTTGGGTGGTATTTACTTTCTTGATTGGTATATTAGTCCATTCTCACATTGCTATAAACAAATAATCCAAGACTGGATAATTTATAAAGAAAAGTGGATTAATTGGTTCACAGTTCTGAGGGCTATATAGGAAGCATGGTACTTACATCTGTTTGGCTTCTGGGGAGGTGTCAGAAAGCTTTTACTTATGGCAGAAGGCAAATGGAGAGCCAGTGTGGCAAATGGCAGAGCAGGAACAAGGGGGTTGGAGGTGCCACACACTTTTAAACCAGATCTTGCAAGAACTCACTCACTAGCATGAGGACAGCACCAAGCCTTGAGGGATATTATCCAAACATCTCTCACCAGGCCCTACCTCCAACATTAGGGTTCACAATTCAACATGCGATTTGGGCAGGGACAAATATTTAAACTATATAATTCCACTCCAACCCCTTCCAAATCTTATGTTCTTCCCATATTGCAAAATACAACCATGTCTTCCCAATAATCCCCCAAAGTCTTAGGTCATTCCAGCATTAATTCAGAAGTTCAAAGTCCAAAGTCTCATCTGAGACAAGGCAAGTGCCTTCTACATATGAGCCTGTAAAATAAAAAATCTAGTCATTTACTTCTAAGATACAATAGAGGTACAAGCATTGGATAAACATTCCCATTCCGAAAGGGAGAAATTGGCCAAAAGAAAGGGGCTAGAGGCTCCATGCAAGTTTGAAACCCAGCAGGGCAGTCATTAAATCTTTTTTTTTTTTTTTTTTTGAGATGGAGTCTCACTCTTGTTGCCCAGGCTGGAGTACAATGGCACAATCTCAGCTCACTGCAACCTCCGCCTCCTGCGTTCAAGCGATTCTCCGGCCTCAGCCTCCTAAGTAGCTGGGATTGAAGGCACCTGCCACCACACGCAGCTAATTTTTGTACTTTTAGTAGAGACAGGGTTTCACCATGTTGTCCAGGCTGGTCTCGAACTTCTGACCTCAAGTGATCCACCTACCTTGGCCTCCCAAAGTGCTGGGATTACAGGCATAAGCCACCATGCCCGACTGTTGTTAAATCTTAAAGCTCCAAAATAATCCCCAACTCTATGTCCCATATCCAGGAAACACTGGCGCAAACGGTAGGCCCCCAAGGCCTTGGGCAGCTCTGCCCCTGTGGTTTTGCAGGGTTCCTCCCTCAAGGCTGCTCTCATGAGCTGGGGTTGAGTGCCTGTGGCTTTTCCAGGCACACGGTGCAAGCTGTCAGTGGATCTACCATTCTGAGGTCTGGGGGATGGTGGCCCCCTTCTCATAGTTCCCCTAGACACTGCCGCTGTGGGGACTCTGTGTGAGACCTCCAATCCCACATTTTCCCTTGGCACTGCCCTAGTAGAGGTTCTCTGGGAGGGCTCAGCCCCTGCAGCAGGCTTCTGCCTGGGCACTCAGGCTTTCTCATACATCCTCTGAAATCTAGACAGAAGCTGCTAAACCTTCACTCTTGTACCCACAGTTAAGCATCTGCAGACTTAATGCCACAGGGAAGCTGCTCAAGCTTCTGGCTTGCATTCTCTGAAGTAGCAGCTGGAGGTGTATCTGGGCCCCTTTGAGTTATAGCTAGAGCTGGAGCAGCAGGGATGGGGGGAGCAGTGTCCTGAGGCTGCACAGGGCAGTGGGGCCCTGGTTCTGGCCCACAAAACCATTCATTCCTCTTAGGTCTCTGAACCTGTAATGAGCAGGGCTGCCGCCAAGGTCTCTGAAATGCCTTTGAGGTCTTTTTCCCATTGTCTTGGATGTTAGCACCTGACTCCCTTTTAGTTATGCCAGTATCTCTAGCAAGTGGTTGCTCCACAGCTTGCTTGAATTTCTGTCTTGAAAAGCCTTTTCTTTTATTGCCATATGATAGGCTGCAAATTTTCCAAACTTTTACACTCTGCTTCCTCTTTAAATATAAGTTCCAACTTTAAGTCATTCCTTAGGCTATCAGAAGCAGCCAAGCCAAATCTGGAATGCTTTCCTGCTTAGAAATTTCTTCTGCCAGATACTCTAGATCATCACTCTCATGTGCAAACTCCCACAAATCCCTAGAGCAGGGACACAACACAACCAAGTTCTTTGCTAAAGCATAACAGAGATGACCCTTGCTCTTGTTCCCAATAAGACCCCATTTCCACCTGAGGTCTCATCAGTCTGGACTTCACTGTCCCTATTACTATCAGCATATTGGTCACAAACCATTTAACCAGTCTCTAAGAAGTTCCAAACTTTCTCTCATCTTTCTGTCTTCTTGTAAGCCCTCCAAACTCTTCCAACCTTGGTCCATTACCCAATTCCAAAGCTGCTTCCACATTTTCAAGTATCTTTATTGCAATATCCCACTTCACTTCTGGTACTGCTTTTCTTGCATTGCTATAAAGAAATACCTGGGACTGGGTAATGTATAAAGAAAGGAGGTTTAATTGGCTTATAGTTCTTAAGGCTGTACTGAAAGCATGGTACTGACATCTGCTTGGTTTCTGGTGGGGCCTCAGGAAGTTTTTACTCATGGTAGAAGGCAAAGGAAGAGCCAGCATCTCACTTGGCAGAGCAGAAAGCAAGGCAGGATTGAAGGTTCCACACACTTAAATGACTAGATCTTGCAAGAACTCACTATCAAGAGGACAGCACCAAGCCATGATGGATATGACCCAAACACCTCCCATCAGGCCCCACCTCCAGCTTTGGGGATTACAATTCAACATGAGATTTGGGCAGGGACAAATATTTAAACTATATTAATTGGTTTTATGACCGCTCTTTAGTAAACTTTATTTATTTTATTTTATTATTTTTTTTGAGGCGGAGTCTCCCTCTGTCGCCCAGGCTGGAGTGCAGTGGCCGGATCTCAGCTCACTGCAAGCTCCGCCTCCCAGGTTTACGCCATTCTCCTGCCTCAGCCTCCCGAGTAGCTGGGACTACAGGCGCCCGCCACCTCGCCCGGCTAGATTTTTGTATTTTTTAGTAGAGACGGGGTTTCACCGTGTTAGCCAGGATGGTCTCGATCTCCTGACCTCGTGATCCGCCCGTCTCGGCCTCCCAAAGTGCTGGGATTACAGGCTTGAGCCACCGCGCCCGGCCTAGTAAACTTTATTAATATGAACACTTACTATTAACATGCAAAGCATCTAAGCACACACCATTCAGATCCTGAGCTATGAAGGAAAAAATCACCCCATTGTTTTCCTGCCTTATTCATAACTGCTTCTGTTTCTGATAATTTGAGTATAACTCACCGTAGTGTACCATATACCTAAAAGTTACAATTGCATTGTGTGATTTCTCAATGAATTATAAAGTTCCCCTTGCTTTGTAGAAAGCCTCTTTTCTTTATTTCAAGCATTCTGATTATCAATATCATCACATTTTATGTCCTGAATTTTATCTAAGGTGTGAAAAAATATATGTCTACCACTACTGACTGAAGACTTTATAATAATAAAAATAGATAATGTAGAAATAAAAATAATACTACAATTGCTAAAATTATTGTTGTTAAAAGAGTATAGATTTTCATTTTTTTTCTAAACAAATGAATTGCAGTACATCACATAAGACATTGAAGGGAAAGGTCAGCTATGTGACTAATCTTCACTCCTGAGGAACTGTGCCTTTATCAGCTCAAGGGAGTGATTATAAAATGAAGAGCTTCCCACAGGCCCTGAGACTCCATGTAGAATTTGAACAACATATAAATACAAAAGGAAAGCAGTTTTTTTCTTAACCTTATATAATATTTGTATGTCATTGAAAGCCAAGTGTCCCTCTTTTTGCCATGCTTGCTTTAACACACAAGTTAATTATCTGAACATTAATAATTTGCTCCATTAAGAAAACTTTAATGGGAGTCTACTGTCGCTACACACTTTGTTAGGTATTGGACATACCACAGTGAGCCAGGCAGAAGAGCTGATCTCGCGACAGCTTTGGGAATGGTTCTCTTCACTCCCAGAGAACACCACCTGGGGCAGTGTGAGTGTTCACCTGTATCCTAAATAAGATGTTTTTCATTTCAAATAAGAGAAATTCTGCTTATCACTGCTTACACAACAAAGGGAATTTATACATTTACATACTTAAAAAGGCCAGAGGTAACACTATGTTTGGGAGAGGTTTGATTCAGGAGCTCAACCACATGACTGAGAGTCTGGTTTCTTTGTATCTATGGGCTTGGTTTCTCCCGAAACCTGGATCTTTTATAGAGATCCAAAGAAGCCACAGCTGCTCCCAGGGTATATAGTGCTTTGTTTATATCCAACAAGAAAGAGAGAGTATCTTTGTCCAAACATTCACACCAAATGTTTTATAATACTGTTGGACTGAATCAGTGCATGCAGTGGTAATCCCTGTGGTTAGCTTGACAGGTTTAGCCTAGAACTAAGTCACACATACTGTCACCAGAGACAAGGATGGAGCCAAGCTCCCTAGAATCATTAATCAGAAATCAGGGCCATCAGAAAGGGGGCTTGATGCTGAGGAGGCAACTAATAAATATTCACACTGTTGGTGTATGGGTCCCCACAGGACTGGGCAGGATCTTTTGTGAGGTTCCCTTCTGCTTTTTGTTGCTGGAGTGTGAGTACTAAAACCACCTATCCCAACATAGACTCTCCATTAACTTGGCTGTACTAGTCTACTGCTTTTATTACTACAACTTAAGTATTCACTCATGGGACTTCCCAATTTCTATTCCTTAGGAAGCATCAACAGTTTACACCCCAAGACTCTTTGAATCCCAGGCTCAAAATCATCAACTTGCTGTTCCACCTCAGCTATTGTATCATGACACTGATCCAATCCTAACCAAGGTCCCCATCCCCCCACTTCATCTCCCTCATCGCATGGAGAGACCCACCTTAAACCACACTTCACAGTCTCAATAAATAAGACTCTGCCCTTCCCCTTCCATTACCTGGGAAAGCAACGAACTCAGCTTTGTCTTATCAATAGGTTGTTCTGGTAATGTTTGGAAGACAGCATTTGACAGGTGCATCTTCTGAAAGATTCATATCCAGGAGCAGTGGTCTTCCTGAATGTCCTCTGCCAGGGTACTCCGCCTTTGCCCCAGGCCCCATTCCCCAGGAGGGAATAGTCTTCCTCCCACCAGACTATGAGGAGGGAGTGTGTTTCTTTCAGAGAGTGGTATAAACCATTCTGGTTCATTTCATCTGCGGGGAAAGAATTGGCCTATCACGTTAGCAATCACCTCTGAATGCCATCCCTGGAGATGGAGACAGCTGATGGCTCAAGCCCACTGTCATTCACCTTCCTATTTAATAGCTATACAAGTGTGCAGCAGGGATGCTCCAAGGCAGTGACTACTGGAGCAAGGTCATCTGTGAATGAGAGGAGAGTCAAGATGCAGTTGACTTTCTGTTCAGGCAGAAACGTTATTTTCTACCACATTGTCATTATCTTTTATACTTCTAGTGTTTACCCTAAGTACTCCTATGTTTTGTATGATTACTATCTCTACAAACCTTCAGAAAAGTCACAAAAGTCACCCATCCCTGATAAAGATGAGAAAATGCCTACCGTCTCTCTCTCTTTTTTTCTACAGATAATTCAATACAAGAAAGAAGATTTGCTTGGGAAGGTCTGAATGACTCTGGCTTTGTTTGTTAACCATAACCTCTACCAGCTGGAAACACAATGCCCCACTAATACTAACACTGCCTGCTTGTCCAAACAGCATTCTGGCCACTTATAGCAATTGACACAAATTCTAACAGGTCTGTTAACGTTTTTCAGATCCCGAACTTGCAGTACATTTTTATGTTCTTGGCAATCAGTTGTGCTTCAGCGGCCCTGCAGGTGTTTATGCATGCTGGCACGCTAAATCTCACCATTCAAAATAATTTAATTTTACAACAAAATCTGAAGAATAATTTCTTCATTTTGTCAAAAAATACCCCAGTCCTATTATTTTTCTCTTCTTTATCTTCACGGGTAGGTGGGGCAAAGAATTACCTTGTATAAAACTGCTGCTAAAATATATTCCTAGTGAGAAAGGTCAACTTGTGGGTTAAAGTCCTTGTCACCTCCTGATCAGTTTTCACTCAGGGGACAGCAGTCCGCCATTCACCATTGGGATCTCTGTGTGTTTCTTCTCTCTTATGAAAGGAGATATTGAGTCCTCTAGGACTTGGCTGCCCACATCAAGTACAGGGGGACCCTCATGATTCGCTAAGGGGCCTCAGTTCTGAATATTTCTCATTATTCAAAAATGCAAAGCCATTGTCATTATGTGGCAGTTCACTGGAACCAAGGGAGGAAATGATCCCTTTTCATGTTCTTCTCCTAAATAGAGAAAAGGTAATTAAAACTTGGAGCTTAATAAGGGCCATCTCCATTTGAACAGCCTAATACAAATCCATTCTCAATACCTTTTTACACCTTGTCTGAACTGACTTCTACCTTCTACTGTGTACTCCACTGCATGGAGAATTCTGGAAATTTAGAACGAAGGGAACCCAATTCATTTTATATATATCACATTCATTCTTTTTTTTTTCATTTATTCACCAAATGCTAATTCAATACCTATGTAACAGAAATAATGTTCTTATTGTCTGTAAATCATGTTGTCCCATGCATTGAATACATGCCATATATTATAGGAAGCTGAGGGCTGATAACTCAAGGCAAATGATCAGCTAGTCCCCTATGAAATAAGTATCTTATTTCATGTTACATGTAGAAATGACCATGTAACTTTATCTTAAAGCCAGGCCTTGTTGAGAAAAATGGGATCCAAATTCCAAATGTTTCCTTACATGTTGGGAGGAAACCTTGGAGGTCTGAGCATGAGTCATAGGTAAAGAGAAATCATGCTAGGATATATAGTGTTTCCACCAGATAGGAAGACGAAGCAGAGAGTCTTTGGCAGAAGAGATACAGAGAAGTGAGGAGGAGAGGTTCTGGCTTTACCATTCAGGCTTGAAACCCCACGTTCAGATGGATTGAGGGGGAAGCTGAAGGCAAACTTGACCCTTGGGTCAACACAGGCTAGAGGAACAATGTAGAAATGACCATGTAACTTTATAGGCATGAACAGGATGCCTGTGATGGCACTGAGTCTCCTGTGGCTCCCTTGTGTGCCCAAATGCCTGAAGGGTGTGAGAGTATTGGTTGTTAGAATTTCAGGGAATTCCACCAAGTGGGCAATGACTCTGTATTAAGGGCTGCAAAGAAAAGCTCCCAGGCCAAGCATTGAGTGGGAGGTGCTACCCACCCCCGGGGATCCACAGGGACTTCAATAGCTGATGTGGGGCCTCATCAGCCTCAAGATGGCCAATTTTCTATGCTGAGACAATAGTCCACAGTTACACCAGCCAAGATCCTCAGCAGCAGAGGCAGTGATGATGAAGTCTGATGCCCAAAGACAAGCAGAACAATATGCACAGTGCCGGTCAATGCCATAAGGTAGCCTTCGTACTTCCCTATACCTAGCTGGGAGGGAGGAAGGAGAGAGGAGACCCCCAGGAAGAAGAGAAAATAATTAACCCAAAGAGACTGACATAACCTGGAAAAGACTAAGAACTACTAATTAGCAAGATAAAGTTCATTTTCCCCTTACTGTTTCTTACCAAGATGGTATGTATCCTTTTAGATAATAAAGAAATTTATGTTTTCTTGCCCTATTTTAATGTGATTTAAATGTTTCTTGTTTTTTCTATTTTCATTCATAACAAAAATTTTGTTCTCAGAGACACTAAGACATGATGCTGGACTATATGGGGGGAGCACCTCATAATATGGGCAAGATGCTGCAGCAGCATGTAGCCCTCCATGTCCTGACTGCTCACTTCTCTTTTGCCATCCCCTAATACACATATTAGGCTTTTGCTGTGTTTATTTACCTAGCCCATAAGCCACTCCTTCAGAGGGCAATGCATGGAATTGCCAGCCTTGGTTCCACACCAACTGAAAGGGGTCTGGAATTCAGGTGTTTCCAAAGACCTGCAGTCTTGGGTGCCTTAATGCTTGCTGAGTAGCAGCACTTTCTAGGATTTTCCCCATTGTATGTTTCAGTCCATGCTTTTCTTTTTTTCATGTCTCAGTCTTCTTCCCTGCTAGTCTGGTTCTCAACAAGACCCAAGCCCTGCAACACAACCAAATCCCCTTGATGGGAGCCTGATTTCCTACATGGCTTTTCCCAGTCATCCCATCCTCTCCCCACTCCCATCTTTCCTGGTGAGTTACTCCTTTCCTAAATCTGTTGTGAATAACAATTTGGCCATCGTGCTAAAGCCTCTCACTTTAAATTCCTTTGGGAGGCAGTCATTCACATTCATTTTAGACAATTTCCCTGTCCTGTGAGGACTCTTCTCAAGAAGTCTACTCCCAAAACTCCTGCTGAGGTGGGTACCAGGTCACATTTTCATGACTCCAGACCCGCAGCAAATTGCACCAGGATGGACACCTAATCAAATCTTGGGCAATCAGATACATTCTCCTGGGAATATGTGGACCTCCAAGACTCCAGATAGGCCCTGCTGGACAATTGATAGATAATATCTAGACATGGTTTACAGGGGCTACTTGTGTAACTCCAAGACAAGTCTGGGTAAAACTGACAGTTGCTGTAGTCCTTTGACTCTACGTTTATACCCTTCCGGATGCTGAGGGTGATAAATGAGGGCTCTGTTTATGTCTGGGCATATTGTACCATAACTGCCCTCTGGTTATGCTTGGCATTATGTAGTCCTGAGTTGAAGAGGGCCAGGACTCTCAATGAGCTGGTCCCAGCAGACAGTCAGACATGCAGAATTTTGTAGCTGTATGTATGTGTATGTACAAAGGCTGAGCTTGGAGTGAGGCAGACATCCAAAATGGGCCACGCCTTGAATAGAACTTTGGTGTTTGGAATCTTACACCTATGCCTATTAGGATAATATTGCTGATCTTGACTACATATTCTGGTTGGATTCTCTTTCTTCTGTCTTTTAGAAAAGTGAAATTTCATTTAACCAGATAGTATCTGTGTCTGTTCTTCCCACCAAACCAAGATTAGTACTTATTCATACAACGGATGTTACATGGCACTACACAGGGAAGCGATGAAAACTTGGAACTATGTCCTGTTATTCTCCACGAGGCTCATGATGTTGGTCATCTTGACATATAGGAGGGTAGGAAAGGTGTTGCGATATGGCCAGGCCAACACCATCTTCTCTTGAATTGGTGGACAAGGGTGCTGAGCGAAGGGAGCTCTTAGAGCTCTGTCATCTGAGGCCCTATGAAGGGGGCGCTCTGATCCCTAAACCCCAGGCAGTCTGCTCGGGGGAGTTTTCACAGCTTTCCAAACCTTTGACATCATGGGGAGTAAAGGGAGCCCTACTGGCTGACCTTTGAGTGTGCAGTGAAGTCATCCAGAATCCCTGTGAGAGAAACGGATTTTTGAACTCACTGGCTTTGAAGATTCCATCTGCCACCTGCCCTGGCAAGGTCAGGGTGTATTGGACACAAACCTTGAGCAGGCTGCCAGATCTCTGCAGGGCGCAGAGTTTAGACCTAACCAATTCCTCAGCAGTGAAGAGCTTCTGTGAGGCCAGCCTCCCTCCATGCTAAATCCCAGTGCCCCCATCTTTGTTCTCTCTCCCTCTCTCTCTGTCTTCTATACACACATGCTCATGAGTGCACCCTCACATACTCTGTTATCATGAGCACTGAGATTTAATTGCTGGTTTTTGTTTTAAAGCAGACATTTAAAAGGTTCTTAGAGAGCATAACAGCAGCTTGTCTTTAAGACCAAGAAAAAGAGGAAAAGAAACAAAACTTAAATATGTACATCTGGTTTAGCCAAGTACTGGATGACCCCTTCCTCCAATCTGAGATGATGGCTCACTGGGGTGCAGGAGTGGTGGATTCCTGGCCTTTCTCTTATTCTCCATGACACACATGGATGATATTTCTTCATAGGACATAGTCCCATAAGGACACACAGCAGGCCCTCAGAATCTGGGGCATATATAATAACAACTGTAACTGAAAGCTTTACTGAGTGTTTACTATATATACATCAGCTACAATGCTGCATTTCATATCAATAGATTGTTTAATCCTCACCATCCCTCTTGTGAGACAGGAAATGTTATGGCCACTTTACAGATGTGAACACTGAGGTTCAGAAGGCGAAAAACAAACATCTAGTGAGTGGAAGGACAGCAATTTGAATGTAGGCCCTTCCAACTCCAAAGTGAATGTTTCTGGCCACTCTGCCTATTGCCTCCTCCATCCTTACAGCTGCTAACGAAGTATGGCCAACCTCTCCAATACTGTTTTTCATCTCATCTGGTACCATTGCCCCAATTCTGCGAGCTCAACGTTCATTTTTAAAAGAAAAAGCATCACTTCCTCTCTCAGGATGGATCTGGAGTCCCGGACGTGTACTTCAAAGACACAGGAAGCAACAGGGAAGAGGCAGCCTCCCTCTGCCTCTGCTTACATGAAGGTTTGCCCTCCCTCTGCTTATATGAAGGTTTGTCCTTCATATAAGCCGTGCAGGCATTTCATTTCCTTAGTTCTGCTGTAACAGTTGAGAAATGACCATTGTACTGGCCAAAGTAATTTTAGCCGCTGTAACAAATGACTTCTAAGTTTCAGTGGTTTAACCCTGACGGCATTTACTTTTCAGTTACATAACTGTGGAGCGCAGATTTCCAAAAAGCTGAGTGTTTGGGGTTTAAGGAATATCTCTCAGGTGAACGAATTTATACCACACTTTTTCTCAGCCATGAAGGAAAAGGCCTCCAAGGCCTGCTCCCTGCACTCTCCTTTGTGTAACACGTGCATATACTGCCACTCAGGGGCCCATGTGCAACACTCTGCCCAGGGCTACTCCCCTGCCTAGGTCACCAAAAAAAAAAAACTGCTGGTGCACGAATCAGGGCTCATCTCTCAGCCCTACACCACACGCCTCATCCTTACTCCTTTCTCATTTCCTGTTTCCTGAGAAGCACAGAACTTTAATACTCTCTGATACTACTAATTACAAATAAGAATTAAAATCAGCAATGGCTCATAAGGGTGCAAAAAGTCTATTACAACTCTTCTAAATGCCACTGCTAGTGACAGGCCCCCAAAATTTAATAAGCCCGCAGATGGACTCCTTTGAGAATTCCACCAGGAGCTGAAGAAGTGAGGTATAGTTCAGTGGACATCAGTCCCCAGCTCCTTCTCAAGATCCTGTGGGTCTCCCTTAGGGATTAATTTTGAGTCTAGAAAAGAATGATTTTTGCTCCTATGGCCCAGGGGCAGAACTATCCTTAGGAACCTGCAAATTAGGGGGCCTTAGGCTCTTCTTGAATACATCTGGGTGCCCTGATAGTTAGAATCCATAAACCCTGTCTTGCCCTTCTCCTTCCTGCACCACCTCCAACAAAGATGTCCCTTGGTTCCCCTGTCTGGGTTTGGGGCCTCTCTGTCTCTCCACAACTGCCCTGTGTTCACTTCAACCAGACTCACCTGACTATCAATGGCAGGGGGGCCCACACTGGGTGAGGCTCTAGTCTTGGCCTCTCAGATGGCTTTGCATGGAATGGAGCTGCCTGCACCAGGAGAACAGTGGAAAGTTCTCTGCTTGGAACCCATGTGTCCTCAGTAAATAACTGCTACTGCCTTCCTGGTTTTCCAATTCCCGGAGGCTCAGTTCTCTTTACTTATTGAGAGCATGAAGGAGAGATGCTTCACAGTCTCCTCTAAGCACAATAAACGTCTCTCTCCTTTGCACTTTTGTAGCACTTTATATGGATGGAAATGCTTACATTTGTGTCTCTCAGTGATTAGTTTACATGTCATCTTTTGTTTATTTTACAGTCTGTAAGTTCTACAAGTGAAAGGACTGTTTCTTATTCTCATCTGTATTCTCTGTAGCTATTATAGCATTTGACCCTCAGAAATGTTACTTAGGGAGTGCAAATTATTTTTGAGAGAACGAGTTAGTGAATAAATAAGAGAGTGAATCAATGAGCAAAGATAAGTGGGGGAAGAGTGAATGAGAAGTAAAGGGGGAGGGAGTGAATGAATGACGATGTGAGTGGCAGAATGATGGCCAATTGCCTTCAGGTTTTCACTCTCCTCTTATTCTATACAAACAGAACCCTCGTTTTTAGTTGGACACATTGACACCCAACAAAAAGATTACACTTCTAACTATTCCCTGCAATTTGACATGTCCACGTGACTAAGTTTTGTGACTAAACTAAATGTAAGTAGCAGTGTTGCATGAGAATTCAAAGAGAATCCTTAAAAAGGGAATGCGAGCCCTTTCGGCTCTTCCCCTTTTGCACATTTTTGTGGCCTAGAAAATATGCAGTGGTTGGAGCTTAGCAGCCATATCGTATAATGAGGGTACTTCAAGGAACAAAGCCACACTGGGACAGTGAAGCAGAAAGATAGAAGTCTAGGTCTCTTGTTGAACATGGAGCTGCTAAGATATCCCAGACTGCCTTCCTCTAGACTTTTTTGTATATAAGAGAGAGACATAAATTCTCATTTCATTTGTTTTTAATTTATAATTGGTTGTTTTGGTTTTTATTATATGCAGTTGAACCTGATACTAACCAGCT
Organism: Theropithecus gelada; assembly: GCF_003255815.1. NCBI lineage: Eukaryota > Metazoa > Chordata > Mammalia > Primates > Cercopithecidae > Theropithecus > Theropithecus gelada. Next base: position 58,170,272 of record NC_037682.1, read on the forward strand.
TGCCCAGAATCACAGGTTGGTGCCAGAGCTGGTCTTAGAATCAAGGCCTCATGTTTTTTCCAAAGTCAGTCTCAAGTCACTGTTTGAAGGCCTGAAAGTCCACACTCACCCACACCTTGCAGATGCCCTCCAAGTACCAACCCAAAGCCTTAACACAGAAGTACAGAATATTGATCTTTTAAAAACACAATCAAAATGAGGGATGATCTCTGATCAATATTCAAAACCCACCAGACTGGTGGGAAGCACAGATTCAGCCTCAAATTGAATGCAAGTCCCAGCAGCCCCAGGAAATGTAACCAGGAAAACCTGTCTATGACATCCATCCTGGTGCACTCACATGTTTGGCAGCTCCTGCATTTCAACACTAAAGCATTTACTCTTATGTAAAGTGGAGCATGTGGATTAGGGTCTTACCTCCACCAGGGAATGCCAGTGTGCAATGGGCTTCCGAGGATATGACAACATTTCACTCCAGTGGTCTCTGCCCAGCCTCTCAGCCTCGTTGCCTACTTGACACACGCCGATGATCTCATTGTGACCTACACTGTGAAAATGGCCCACAATAGTTTTTTCTTAAAATTTTGGTATGTAAGATCAACAGCTACTCAATTAAACTGATGAAGGAATTGGGGACGGGGTTTTTTTTTTTTTTTTTCATTTCCTCACTTAAAACTGCAGGCTAAGCATCACGGCCAATAGAACTTGGGATCTAACATATACCCTGGCTGTCCTAACACTGACATGGGTCAACTTGTTTCCAAGAACCTTGTTCGAAGAACCCCATGATTTGTGCTAAGGATGCCACCTCTTGTTCTGGATCTAGGCTGGCCTCCACATAATAAAGAGGAAGCCATCTGAAAAGAGTTTCTTGCAATAATGGCTGCTCTAACTCCCACAAGTGGCAACCAAGCATGGGTGAGGGAGCAGTTTTGTGTTTGGCAGCCATGGGTCTTGAGCCCACAAAGTAGAGTAAGTGAAGGAAGCTCATAGATCTTCCTGCTCCCTCTCTTTAGAGAAGACTGTTATTGTCTTATACTCATCCCTCTTTTCTTCCAAGTTCAGCCTCTTTGGCCCACTTAGTTTCCCAACTATAGAAAGATACATAGCTCCTTTGACCTTGAGGCTAATATTTCCTTTTTTTTTTTTTTGAAATAGAGTCTCGCTCTGTTGCCCAGGCTGGAGTGCAGTGGCGTGATCTCGGCTCACTGCAACCTCCAGCTCCCGGGTTCAAGCAATTTTCCTGCCTCAGCTTCCAAGTAGCTGGGATTACAGGTGCATGCCACTATGCCTGGCCAATTTTTGCATTTTTTAGTTGAGACGGGGTTTTACCATGTTGGCCAGGCTGGTCTCGAACTCCTAACTTCAAATGATCCACCCGCCTTGGCCTCCCAAAGTGCTGGGATTACAGGTGTGAGCCACCGTGCCCGGCCAAGGCTAATATTTCTGAAACTTTCCCTCGGTAGGTCTCTGCCTTGAGCCATTTTTGTTTTCCCTAGCAGTTTTTTAAAAAGTCCCTGGTATAACTGGACTGATATGGCCAATTCTTAACTCTATAGGATCCAAACTCACATACTTTCTCTTTTTTTTTCCCTCCTGCAAAGACGAGTGATTTTTCTCCTATTTGTGTAATGGAGCATAAAGGTAAGATGAGGGTGGGGAGGTCATGTGAAGGATATTTGAGTCTCTGCTCATTAAAATCAAATGCATGCAGAAGCCCCATGAATTCTGCCATGAATTTTTCCAGGCCAGATTCATGAGTTTACTGAGAATTAAATTAAGGCAGAGCTCACATAATCAGATTTGTCCATGCAGGAAACTTGGCAATAGCTTAAAAATTGCTGGCCTAGGCTTCCACGGTTGGTGGGCAATGTCCCCTACTGGGGCCTGACACTATTGGTGTTGTTTCTTGCCCACAGGAGATGGGACAAGGTCTACTGCTCAGCATGGGTTGTCACACTCATGGGCAGCTGAGCCAATCCACGTGCTCCTTGGGTTGGAAGACTGTCATGCTTCACGCAGGCATCTGCTGGAAAGAGTGTGCAGGTCACTGAAGCTGCCTTCCTGATATTTCAGAGGTATGTGGGAAAATCCTTAGTCACAAATAATATTAGAAGTCAGAATAATTTTTTTTAAATAATGTGCCCAGACCATGTGGGAGGTTTCCAATTAAAGAGAGACTTTGCATTTCAGTCTAATGACTGGTTTAACATGTATAATTCCCTGTTGGTACTTCCTTTGCATATTAAAATGACTGTTTTTCAAATCTGTCCTTTAAATACACAATTGGCTACAATGCAGGCTATAAATATCTCTTCTGTGCTGTATTAATTAAAAAGTCGAGCATCTTATACATTTTAATGTACCTTGTCATCCGTACTGATTCTAGCATTTTCAGGAGAACATTTTTGTGTTTGCTTTCAGACTTAAGTGGAAGGAAACAATCTTTATTAAATACTTGCGAGAAGGAAAAAGATTGAAGTTGTGTATTTAGAAATGTTGATGGTCTGGCTAAAGTAATCATTCTGCCATTTTCAGTGGAATCTTTCCAACGAAGGGCAGTGAGGACTGCCTGACAGAAGATAAAACCTGTGGGGCCGCAGTTCTTCAAGCTGAGATTCTAGGAGTTATGCAAAGATGAAAAGGGGAAGAGGTGGAGGTTGGGGGAGGATGGAGGAAGAGAAAAAAAATGAGGAAGGGGCAGAAAAGAATGGGAGTGCTGAGAGACACTTTGGTAGTCTGACTCTACAGCATGGTTTAGAGGTGACTCCTGTCAATGTGCTTCCCAAGCACTGCTAGTTGACTCATTTCCTGCAGCCTGGAACACCAGCTAAGAATCTGTGGCTGCTGCTCCCCCTCTGCCCTCCCAGCCCTGGACGCACTGAACTTGCACTGGAAAAGAGTTCCAGGTATCTCACCGGTCATAGTCCATGACTGCTATGGACAAGTGGATTTGGTCAATGTTCTCGGGAGGGACATCAAAGACTATGGCTTCGTTGTAAACAGGATTCAAGGTGTTCCTCTTGGTGGATGTTTTCCTCTTCTTCAGTCGTCTGCCATCACACATCAGTGAGACTTTCACATAGGGATCTGGACAGACCATGAGAAGCAGGAGTACTGTGAGGATTAGTGTAGATTTAGGTGGGCAGTTATATCACTGTGGGTTTTCATGAACTATGGTATGTCGAATTCCTTTACCTGCCTGTGGACTGGAGTTGGAGGATTGTCATTAATATGATATCTGGGGAGCAACTAGAGTGAGGATAATTAAGTCACTAATTCAAGATAAAGCACAGGATACCGTCTCCTGAAAATGTGTGAAATTTAAAAATAGTTTGAAAACATCTGTTATGGAATTAGGAGACATTCCAGCTAGAACTCAAGACTGGCCTGGCCAGGATAGGAAGAGAAATGCGCCGGCATTTCCAAGGCTGAAAACAGGCCCCCCAACTCTGAGCCACCTCAGGGAATATTTTCAGGATTTTAAGAAAGGGAATTCCTAGACTCTTTTAATTTCTGAATTCCTAGAGGACAGAGAGAACATCTGGGAGTGGAATTCCTTAAGTACAGAGACCCTGAGCCCCTAGAGTGGCCTGCCCTTGGGTTGTAAAGGGAGAAGAAGCTCAGCATATCAGGGAGAGAAAGGCCACAGGCTTCCTTGTGGTGCAACACTGTGATGGGGTGACAAGTGGCAAGTCTGGCCTCTGCTCCAGATAGGGCTCTTCTGATCCTAACAGCTATCTCACTCTTCTTCTGTTCGGTGGGAAGTCCTTGTTCTCTTTTCACCTGCATAACCATGCATTGCTCTGACTCCTATATACAGTCCAGTAGGGACTTAGATGACCAGAGGGACCACAGCTATTTTTTTTTTTCTGCTTTAAAAAAAACACTGGGGTATAGGATGCAGAATATATTGCATATGGTGTTCTTTGATTTCAGAGGATGTAAGCCAGGGTGTATTGGGTGTTTTGTGACCACATTTGGGAAACACCTGCAGAGGTTGCTTGTGAATTTGCAGTTAGCAATGCATATAGAGGCATTTTTTTCTTGTTAGGGTTCAGAATTTAATGCTTGGTTTAATGGAAAAACTAAAACTCATAGTTCACTTTAATAAGGAAATAGGATTGTTCTCAGCCTTCAATGAGCCTCGGATGATATTTGAGGAAAGACCAAATTAGATAAGCTTTATCAATGTGTGTAAACAATAGGTCCAATTCAAAATTATGGTGAGGGAGACCCAAGAGAGTACTATTGTCCCTTGTTGTCCACAAGGAATTGGTTTCAGGACCCTTCACAGATAGGAAAATCCAAGGATGTTCAAGTCCCTTATATAAAATGGCATCATATTTGCATATAACCTACGCACATTATCCTGTATACTTTAAATTATCTCTAGATTGCTTACAATACCTAATCTGGTATAAATGCTGTGTAAATAGTTGTTATACTGTATTGTTTAAAAAACTGTATTATTTTTATTGTTGTATTTTTTTTCCTGAGTATTTTAAATCCATCATTGGTTGAATCTACAGATGTGGAACTGGTGGATACAGAAGGCTAACTGTATTAATAACAATAACTAACAATATGTAGCACTTAATATATGCTAGCACTGTTCTCATGGCTTTATATTTATTAATTCAGTTTTACAACAGCCCAGTGAGCCAGATACTATAATTACTCTCATCTTACTGATGGGAATCCAAAGCTCAGAGAGGTAAAATGACTTGCTCAAGGTCACACAGGTGTTAGGACTAGGATTAAGCCTAGGCAGTCTGGTTCCAGAGTCAACGTGCTTTATTACCTTACTAAAACTTCATAAGGTACTTACTACAGTAGAAGTGCATGAGAAAGTCTGAATTTGAAAATGCCCCACCTGATGCTCCTGTTATGTCCATTGCCTTTAAATTCCTTGCTTTTATAATGGTAATAGTCAGCCTGCCAGCCGTTGGAAGATAGCACAGGGAAAACATCAGCTCTCCCAGATCCACGTTGTCCTGTTGAGAAAGCACAAACTAAAGTATTAGAAAGTGTCTCCAGACTGGTGTGCAAGAGGCTCAGCTTCAGGCCTCACTGAAAGGGAACACACTGCCCCTTTTGCTCAGCTTGTAAATCCCTGGTATCTCTTCCCTTCATGTCAGTCTCAGGGAGAATAATAAATCCCTGCACTTTGGGAGCACCTCACCCTAAGGAGGCATAATCTATCTTTGGATGGCAAAGCTGTAAGCCTGTTCAGGCCTCTGCCACCATGTATCCAGCCACAGGCAGCCCTGTACAGACTCATGTGTCCAGGTAGCCCAGAACATATCCTCCACAGAGTCCCCCATGTGGCTCCATTCATACCACTACTACAATGCACACAGAGCCTCTAGGTCAAAGCTACACAAAGAGGTGCCCTGCAGTACTGTGGTGCGCCACTCACAGTCCAGGATAGCTCTGCACACAGCCCTATGCAGCATCATGAAGCCTCTCAACAGGTTTCCACACCGCCCCACACACTCCCCTACACAGCCCCCTCAAACTTGCCACCATATCCCTGTATACCCCTGCATACCCCCAACCTCCCACACGCAATCCCCATGCCACAGAGCACAGCACACACCCTGGTTGCACACAATCTGTGCAGACCAGCACAGGGCTCCACTGGACCCTGGAAACTTACAGCCTGTCGCATAGCTCCAAATAAGGACACTGTGAGAGCCTGAGAGTGGCACCCTGCGAGCCTACACATTCAGAGCCCTGGACACATCCAAGTACTTGCCTAGTCCTGCACTGCCTCCATGCAGGGAGAGAACAGAGACCCAGACTCCCAGGTGGCCCTTGTGCCTCCCTCTCACAGTTCCACTTTGTGGCAGCTCTTTCCTTTTCTTAATGTGCCTCTAAAGACCCCCATTTCCCTCTACTGGGGAAGATATATCAGGCAGTGTGCAGCCATTCAAATAGGTCAGAAGACACAATTCTCTTTCTCCTTTTTAGCTCAGGGGGAGTATAACCAGAAAGGAGGGGGAACAAAAGCCATTTCATTTCGTTTCAATTTCTGAGAGATACCTGAGGTTATCGAGCTGAGGTGCCTGTGTCTAATTAATACAGTTTCCTACTGACAATGCTCTGAGGATTCAGGTTCTTGCCCTCAGTGTCCACAGCTTTCCCTCCCCTCCTCAGTTCTCCAAGGATGCTTCTATTTTTAGAAGCACAGATTCAGCTCTGGAAGGTCACCTCGCCCAACCTCCCTTTCTTGATTGCTTCCACAGGAGGATGAGGCAAAGGGATCTATTTGGTCACTAAGGCAGATGGATTACTCTGTGTCTTCTTGCATCATGCATTGCTTGCCCAGTTTAAATAAATGACCTCTCCTTGTAAGCTTGGCTTTCCTGGTTCCGGAAGCCCTGACCTCAAGAGACCCAGGTGACTGGGCCTTCCCCTTTTGGGAGATATGGGGGCTTGGGGACTAGAATTCTATAGGACTGGAGGTTTTACACACAGCAGACTCTGGCTTGCTCTGCGGTGCTGGGTTCCCTATTGTAGGAGCAGTGTCTGCCCTTACTGAAGAGGGGATTGACCCAGCCTCCTGCTGGTGGCGGAAAGGAAAGAGAGACCACAGCTGTCCCCACACATCACCCTTTTGTTTCCTGACTCCCTGGCCCACTTTGCTCTTCAACTTCTGTTCTTCCTTTAAAAGGCTTTTCACCGCACCTAGCTCTCTCCTCTCCCCTCATCCTTCTCAGAAAATCTTGGTTTGGCAAAGTAAACACAGAATTAACCAAAACTATGCCTATGAAGCTTCATAATCAATTCTTTCAACATACATTTCCTGAGGGCCTGCACTGTGCACACACTTTGTAAGGTTCAGGATGTGAAAAGGCATGCCATCTAATCTCTGCCCTCAAGACTGAGGCACATAATTAAATGTGATGTGTCAGATTACTTCCATGCTAGGTATGTTGGTTTGTTTGTTTTCCTCCGACATAAGCCCATTCACAAATATTTATACAATACAGCTATTTGCTCATAAGTTAAAAGAGAAAAGTCAAACCTCAGACTTGATGGTATATTCAGAATGTAAACCAAGCAAAAGTCCACATTTGTACTTTAAAAAATAGCAAATTAGCTGGGTGCAGTGGCACATGCCTACAATCCTAGCTACTCTGGAGGCTAAGGCAGGAGGATCACTTGGGCCCAGGAGTACAAGTGCAGTTTAGGCCATCTAGCAAGATGCTGTCTCTTTAAAAAGAAAGAAAGAAAGAAAGAAAGAAAGAAAGACGAACAAACAAACAAACAACAGGCAGCTAAGTGCCTCTACCATGGAGAAGAACCAAAATAGCAAGTAGATACTCACACTTTGAAAAGATCATCTAAGGGAGAACACTGGAATTCAACAAAAAAGTGACAGGAAGCACCAAAAGTAACAAAGGAAAAGGAAGCAATGTAGCCTGCACAGTGGGGTTTGGCTGGGAGCTGGGAGAAGCTCCCTAACATAGGGAAGGGGTTAAGTGAGAGACCTCTCAGGGTCCACATTTCCACCACATACTATCCTACTCACAGGAGAGCCCCTTGACCCTCACAGTCCTCGAGACTAACACAGAGAGCTGCCTAGAAATTGCACAGTGGTATTGTTTCAAAGAGAGAGCTCATGCTGTGACCCACAGGCCCGTAAGCCCTGAGCAGCTACAGCACAGTGACATTCTGAAAGCTGAGCCCCTAAAGGACTTGTCTTACCCTGGTTTTGGTGCCATTGATGCTACTACCAGGCCAGGGAGGAGATGAGGCCAGATCCTTTCATGTACCCTAAGGATAAATAACACTGTCACTAGTGCTGCAAGCTGCTGGGGGACTGAGGCATGAGCAAATCACATGCTGCACAACTACCTACCTATGCTGCTCCCAATGAGAGTGTCTGTGCCCTCCCCAGTGGCAGCCCTGAACTGAAGCCACCACTGCCCTCATCTGAGCATTCTTCTGACTGCCTGGGGACCACCCTGTTCCTGCCTATCATAGGTATGCCTGAACATATTACCAGGGGGCCTGAGGACAAGTCTCAATTCTGGCAACCTGGTCCTGTCTCCTCAGTACTTGCAAATGCCATCCAGGGGCCTGGCAATCATCCAGCCTAGTCTATCACTGCTGGTACATGTGCACTCTTCCCAGGGTCTGAGGTGGGGGCAACTCAACCCCCTGGTACCACAACAATTGGCACCCACTTGCAAGCACCATGAGACTGGCCCATCCAACCCATTACAGCTCAGACCAACTTGGATTTCAGTGAGTGGCCGAATCACTGCTATTGCCATTGCCCACATCAAGCCTGCTCACCTAGAGCAAGAGAACCAGTCTACATGCCAGGCCCACTGCTGCCACTACTAGCATTTCAGCAAGACACCTGGAAGCCCAATAATTGGCCCACTTGGATCCACTAATACCAGAGCCAGCATACATCACTCTGGGGCTCAAAGACAGGCATCTTCAGCCCACTGCTGTACCACTGGGGCCAGAAGACTGGCCTACCTAATAACTTAGTTCCCAGAAAACTTTACCACAGCCTCCACTATCCACACCCTAAGCTATCAAGGAAATCACAGATACCACTGACGCTATTTATAGCCAAGGAGATCATAGAGACTACGCTATTGCTTGCATCCAAAATGAAACCCAAAATGCCCTACTCAACCAACATCATAGATAATCTTCAGAGAAGAGTCCTCTCTACAAAAGTAAATTTACAAAAATTGGAAGAAGTGATTGTTACACCAGATGTGCAGATATTAACATAATGACACAGGAAACATGAGAAAGCAAGAAAATATGACACCTTCAAAGGAACACAGTAATTCTACAGCAACAGATACCAATAAAAAAATCAATGAAATCATGGGTAAACAATTCAAATTACTGCTTTTAAAGAAGCTCAGCAAACAAGATAATTTTGAAAAACAATATAGAAAATTGGAAAAGAATTCATCAGAGAGATACACATTTTTAAAAGAACCAAACAGAAATTCTGGAACTGAAGAATTCATTGAATAAAATACAAAATACAGTCAAAACCTCCAACAACAGATTAGATTAAGCAGAATAAAGAATCTCAGAACTTGAAATCTTTTGAAATAATCCAGTCAGACAAAAATAAATAAAAAGAATAAAAAAGAATGAGAAAGGCTTTGTGACATATGGGACAACATAAAGTGACTCAATATTCTAATTATCAGTGCCCCCAAGGGCAAAGAGAGAATGAAAGGGTTAGAAAATCTGTTTAATGAAATAATAGATGAAAACTTCCCCAATCTAGAAAAAGACTTATACAAGGGGCTCAGAGAACCCCACATAAATACAAAGCATGAAGGTCTTCTCTGCAGCATGTTATAGTCAAACTATTTAAAGTCAAAGATAAAGAGGGGATTCCAACAACAGTAAGACAAAAGTGTCTAGTCACCCACAAAGGAAACCCCATCAGGCTCACAAAGTATTTCTCAGCAGAAACAATATAGGGCAAGAGAGACATATTCAAAGTGCTGAAAGAAAAAAAAAGCCATTTAAGTATACTATCTACCAAAATTATCCTTCACAAAAAAAGTCCTTCCCAGAGAAGAAAATGCTGAGGGAATTTATCACCACTAGACTGGCCCTAGAAGAAATGTCCAAAGAAGTCCTAAACCTGGAATAAAAAAGATACTATTTACCTTCATGAAAACACATCAAAGTATAAAACTCACTGGTAAACCAAACACACAAATGAGGAAGAGAAAGAATTCAAATGGTACAATTACAGAAAACCACCAAACCAAAATGACAAACAATTAGAAAAAAAGAGAGGAATAAAGAACATACAAAACAACCAGAAAACAGTGAAGAACATGACAGGAACAAAGCCTTGCATATTAAAAGCAATCTTGAGGCCGGGTGTGGTGGCTCACACCTGCAGTCCTAGCACTTTGGGAGGCCAAGGCAGGTGAATCACCTGAGGTCAGGAGTTCGCGACCAGCCTGGCCAACATGGTGAAACCCTGTCTTTCCTAAAAATACAAAAATTAGCCAGGCATGGTGCTGGGTGCCTGTATCTCAGCTACTTGAGAGGCTGAGGCAGGAGAATCACTTGAACCTGGGAGGTGGAGGTTGCAGTGAGCTGAAACCATGCCACTGCACTCCAGCCTGGGTGACAAGAGCAAAACTCTGTCTCAAAAAGAAAAAAAAAAGAGCTATTGAATGGAAATAGATTAAATTATCTGTTTAAAATATATAGACTGGCTGAATAAATAAGAAAACATTATCCAACTATATGCTGCCTACAAGAAATACACTTTACCTGTCAAGATACATATACACCCAAAGTAAAGAGATGGTAAAAAATTCCACTCAAGCAGAGACCCAAAGTGGGCAGAAGTAGCTATACTTAGATCAGATCAAACAGACTTTAGGTCAAAAACAGTAAAAATGACAAAGACAAAGAAGGTCATTATATAATGCTAGAGGGATCAATCCAGCAAGAGGATACAACAATTCTGAATATTTATGCATCCAACCCTTGAGTGCCCAGATTCATAAAGCAAGTATAACTAGAGCTAAAGAGAGAGATAGACTCCCATAAAACAATATTGGAAAATTCAACGCCCCACTCTCAGCATTAGTCAAATCATCTAGACAGAAAATCAATGACAACAAAAAATTGGATTTAAACTACACTTTAGAAAAAGTGGAACTAATAAACACACACAGAACATTTTATTCAACAACTGTAAAATACACATTCTTCTAAGCACATGAAACATTCTCTAGGATACAGCATATGTTAGGTCACAAAACAATTCTCAACACATTTTTAAAAATCAAAATCATATCAAGTATCTTCAGGTCACAATGGAATAAAACAATAAATCAATACTAGGAGGAATTCTGGGACCTATAGATACATGGAAATTAAAAAACATGCTTCTGAATGACTACTGGGTCAATGAGGAAATTAAGATGAAAAGCAAAACATTTCTTGAAACAAATGTAAATAAGACATGTGCCAAAACCAATGGGATAGAGCAAAAGCAGTGTTAAGGGGAAGTTTGACATAGGCAATAAATGCCTACATCAAAAAAGTAGAATGATTTCAAACAAATAACCCAATGATGCACCTCAAGGAACCACAAAAGCAAGAATAAACCAAAGTCAAAATTGGAAGAAAAGAAATAATAAAGAGCTGAACCAAATGAGATAGACTAAAAAATACACAGAATAAATGAAATGAAAAGTTGATTCTTCAGAAAAAGACAAGCAAAATTGCTAAACCACTAGCTAGACTAACCAAGAAGATAGAAGACAAAACAAGAAATGAAAAGGGAGATATTACAACTGATACCACAGAAATACAAAAGATCATCACACACGATTATGAATAACTGTACACTAACAAACCAGAAAACCTAGGAGAAATGGATAAATTTCTGGAAATATACAAGCTACCAAGATTGAATAAGGAAAAAATAGAAAACCTAAACAGACCAATAATGAGTAGCAAGATTGAATCAGTAATACAAATTCTCCTAACAAAGAAAACCCAACTACTGGATGGATTCACAGCAGAAATTTACAAACATATAAAGAAGAACTAATACAAATCCTCCTAAAACTATTTCAAAAAATGACAGTGGAAAGAATTCTCCTCAAGTCATTATATGAGACCAATATTATCCCAGTGACAAAACCTGGCAAGGACACAACAAAAAGAAAACTACATAAATCCTCAACAAACTACTAGCAAATCAAATCCAACACACATCAAAAAGATAATATACCATGACCAAATGGGATTTATACCAGGGATGCACGGATGGTTCAACATATGCAAATCAATAAATGTGATACATCACATAAACAAAATCAAGGACAAAAATCATATGATCATCTCAATAGATGCAGAAAAAGCTTTTGATAAAATACACCATCCCTTCATGATAAAAACTCTCAATATACCAAGTGTAGAAGGAACATGCCTCAAAATAATAAAGGTCATCTATGACAAACCCACAGATAACATCATACTGAATGTTAGTATGAATACTACTACTGAAAAGATGAAAGCCATTCCTCTCAGATCTGTAACTAAACATGAAGGCCCACCTTCACCACTCCTATTTAACATAGTACTGAAAGTCTTAGCCAGAGCAATCATGCAAGACAAAGAAATAAAAGGCATCATTCAGAACAAGGATCTCTGAGGAAAAGAAATTTAAAAAATGAAATAATAAAAGGCATCCAAATTGGAAAAGAGGAAGTCAACCGTTTCTTTACTGATGATATGATCTTATAGAAAAATCTAAACTCCACCAAAAAACTCTTAAATATGACAAATTTAGTAAAGTTTCGGAATGCAAATCAACATACAAAAATCAGTGACATTTCTATATACTGATAATGAACTAGCCAAGACAGAAATCAAGAAGGTAATCCAATTTACAACAGATACAAAAAATACCTAAGAACAAACTTAACTAAGGCATTGAAACATCTCTATGAGAAAAACTACAAAACACGAATGAAGAAATTGAAGAGGACACAAACAAATGGAAAGACATCCCATGCTCATGGATCAGAAGAATCAATAATGTTAAAATGACCATACTACCAGCTGGGCATGGTGGCTCATGCCTGTAATCTCAGCACTTTGGGAGGCCGAGGCGAGTGGATCACCTGAGGTCAGGAGTTCAAGACCAGCCTGACCAATAGAGAGAAACCCCATCCCTACTAAAAATACAAAATAAGCTGGGCATGGTGGCACATGCTTGTAATCCCAGCTACTCAGGAGGCTGAGGCAGGAGAATTGCTTGAACCTGGGAGGCGGAGGTTGCGGCAAGCAGAGATCATGCCATTGCATTCCAACCTGGGCAACAGAGCAAAACTCCGTCTCAAACAAACAAAAAAACAAAACCATACTACCTAAAGCAACTATAGATTTAATGCAATCTCTATCAAAAAACCAATGTAATTTTTCACAGAATTAATAAAACAATCCTACAATGTGTATAATACCAAAAGAGAGCTTGAATAGCCAAAGCAATTGTGAACAAAAAGGACAATGCTGGAGGTATCACGCCACCTGACTTCAAAATGTACCAAAAGGCTACAGTAACGAAAACAGCATAATATTGGTATAAAAACAGCCATATAGACAAATGGAACAGGATAGACAGTCCAGAAATGAATGCATGTATTTACAGCCAACTGATTTTTGATGAAGGCACCAAGGGGAAAGAACGCATGCTTCAATAAATGGTGCTGGGAAAACTGGAGATCCACATACAGAAAAATGAAACCGGATACCTATGGTTTCCCATGTATAAAAATAAACAAAACATGAATTAAAGACTTAAACATAAAGACTTAAACATAAAGAATTAAACATAAGACCTGAGACTGTAAAAAATGCAGAAAACATTTTAAGACATCAATCTGGGAAAATATTTCGTGGCTAAGGCCTGCCTGAAGAGCAGACAATAAAACAAAAAATAAACAAATGGGATTATATTAACCTTTTTAAATTTAAAAGCTCATGCACAGCAAAGGAAACAATCAACAGAGTGAGGAGACAATGTGTTGAATGAGAAAATACTTGCAAAGTAGTCATCCTAAGAGGAACTAATATGCAGAATATAAAAGGAACTCAAACAACTAAAAAAATTTCAAAACCCCAAATGATATAATTAAAAGTGAGCAAAAGACATGAATAGATATTTATCAAGAAAAGAGATACATACAAATGGCCAACAGGTTTATGAAAAAATGCTCAACATCACCAGTAATTATGGAAATGCAAATTAAAACCACATTGAGATACCATCTTATCCCAGTTAGAATGGCTATTATTAAAAAGACAAAAAATAACATGCTAACAACGATGTGGAGAAAAGGGAATTCTTACACACTGTTGGTGTGAATGTAAATTAGTACAACTACTATGGAAAACAATATGGAGATTTCTCCAAAAACTAAAAACAGAACTACCATATGATCCAGCAATAACACTACCAGGTATCTAACCAAGGGAAAGGAAATCCGTGTATCAGAGAGATACCTGCACTTGCGTGTTTGCTTCAGGGGTATTCTTAACGGCAAGATATGGAATCAATCTAAGTGTCCATCAACGGACAAATTAATAAAGAAAATGTGATATATATGATATATACGATATATATCATACACACACACACACACAATGGAACACTATTCATCCACAAAGAAGAATGAAATCATGTCATTTGCAGCAAAATGAATGGAAATGGAGGTCATTGTGTTAAGTGAAATAAGTCACGCACAGAAAGACAGATACATGTTCTCACCCATATGTGGGAGTAAACAAGTTAATCTCATGGAGATAGAGACTAGAATAGTAGATACCAGAGATCAGGAAGGGTGTGTGGGTGGCAGGTGGGATACAGGGAAGTTGGTTAGTAGATATAAACATACAGTTTGATAAAAATAGGTTCCATAGAGGTCTTTATAGTATTCTCTGATGGTAGTTTGTATTTCTGTGGGGTCGGTGGTGATATCCCCTTTATCATTTTTTATTGTGTCTATTTGATTCTTCTCCTTTTTCTTCTTTATTAGTCTTGCTAGCGGTCTACAAATTTTGTTGACCTTTTCAAAAAACCAGTTCCTGGATTCATTGATATTTTGGAGGGTTTTTTGTGTCTTCATCTCCTTTAGTTCTGCTCTGATCTTAGTTATTTGTTGCCTTCTGCTAGCTTTTGAATGTGTTTGCTCTTGCTTCTCTAGTTCTTTTAATTGTGATGTTAGTGTGTCAATTTTAGATCTTTCCAGCTTTCTCTTGTGGGCATTTCGTGCTATAAATTTCCCTCTACACACCGCTTTAAATGTGTCCCAGAGATTCTGGTATGTTGTATCTTTGGTTTGTTGTATCTCTGGTATGTTGTATCTCATTGGTTTCAAAGAACCTCTTTATTACTGCCTTCATTTTGTTATGGACCCAGTAGTCATTCAGCAGCAGGTTGTTCAGTTTCCATGTAGTTGAGTGGTTTTGATTGAGTTTCTTAGTCCTGAATTTTAGTTTGATTGCACTGTGGCCTGAGAGACAGACTATAAACACCTGTACACAAATAAACTAGAAAATCTAGAAAAATGGATAATTTCCTGGACACTTACACTCTCCCAAGACTAAACCAGGAAGAAGTTGAATCTCTGAATAGACCAATAGTAGGCTCTGAAATTGAGGCAATAATTAATAGCCTATCAACCAAAAAAAGTCCAGGACCAGACGGATTTACAGCTGAATTCTACCAGAGGTACAAGGAGGAGCTGGTACCATTCCTTCTGAAACTATTCCAATCAATAGAAAAACAGGAAATCCTCCCTAATTCATTTTATGAGGCCAACATCATCCTGATACCAAAGCCCGGCAGAGACACAACAAAAAAAGAGAATTTTAGAGCAATATCCCTGATGAACATCGATGTAAAAATCCTCAATAAAATACTGGCAAACCAAATCCAGCAGCTCATCAAAAAGCTTATCCACCATGATCACGTGGGCTTCATCCCTCGGATGCAAGGCTGGTTCAACATATGCAAATCAATAAACGTAATCCAGCATATAAACAGAACCAAAGAGAAAAACCACACGGTTAACTCAATAGATGCAGAAAAGGCCTTTAATAAAATTCAACAGCCCTTCATGCTAAAAACTCTCAATAAATTCAGTATTGATGGAACATATCTCAAAATAATCAGAGCTATTTATGACAAACCAACAGGCAATATCATACTGAATGGGCAAAAACTGGAAGCATTCCCTTTGAAAACTGGCACAAGACAGGGATGCCCTCTCTCACCACTCCTATTCAACATAGTGTTGGAAGTTCTGGCTAGGGCAATCAGGCAAGAGAAAGAAATAAAGGGTATTCAGTTAAGAAAAGAAGATGTCAAATTGTCCCTGTTTGCAGATGACGTGATTGTATATTTAGAAAACCCCATTATCTCAGCCCAAAATCTCCTTAAGCTGATAAGCAACTTCAGCAAAGTCTCAGAATATAAAATTAATGTGCAAAAATCACGAGCATTCTTATACACCAGTAACAGACAAACAGGGTGCCAAATCATGAATGAACTTCCATTCACAATTGCTTCAAAGTGAATAAAATACCTAGGAATCCAACTTACAAGGGATGTAAAGGACCTCTTCAAGGAGAACTACAAACCACTGCTCAGTGAAATAAAAGAGGACACAAACAAATTGAAGAACATACCATGCTCATGGCTAGGAAGAATCAATATCGTGAAAATGGCCATACTGCCCAAGGTAATTTATAGATTCAATGCCAT